>NC_142108.1:8852500-9032500 GCF_056152115.1 Neolamprologus brichardi
AATGTTGTTGTTGTTTTTTTCTTTTTCTTAAACCTATTGTTCAGTGAGAATGGTACACTGGTGATATGGTGATAAACTTTTCATATATTTTTAAATAACCTCAATTACAATATAAACTGTCTTTGGAGTATAGCCAGGTGAGAATATATTTATTGGGCCGCAAAATCATTAAAGATCACAAAGTGACATACATGTGTTACCAATAGAGAGTTATAGTACATGCCAACAGCTTTCATCTGAGGCTTACAAAATTTTTCCCTTTTGGTAAATTTCAGTCAGTCAGAAGACGCTGACCAGTAAAGGGGATTTGAAATGAAATATGAGGAAATGGTGTCACATTATCAGGAACACGGATATAAAAACACTACCCTGCAGAAATCTATATAGCCTATAGCCTTGGACAGGTGAATGTTACTACACAGTAATGCTCGGAAACCAACAGAAGATAATTACTATTTGTCTCTACATGTATTACAGAGGTGTGTGTGTGTGTGTGTGTGGGTGGGGGGGGGGGGACCCCAAATAATTTGTAGGAATTAGAATATTATTGAGAGTGAGTGATGATCTAATGAGTCAAATCTTCCCTGAACCACCCTTAGTTTCAGAAGATCTTAGATTCTGTGTCACAATCCAGTAGGTGAAAGAGATACACAAAGAGAGTTTTTCAGAGAGTCTGTTTTCGTGGATTCAAAAGACAAAAATGCATAGAAAAAGCCACGCTTACCAAAATACATGTGTAGATGTAAAACAAGGTGAACAAGTTTGGATATTTTTTTTTCACTTGTCATATGTTCTCAGATTCTTTCTCATCATGTTAAATATTGTATTTCTGTATGTAACAAATTTTTTTTTTTTTAAATATTCAATATTCAAACATTTCTCCATACTTGTCTTGCAGCTTTACCATTGAGTTATGGCCAGTGTGGTCCTCCTTTACTCCACTCATTTGATTCACACAGTTCATCGGTGTAATTATATTCATGTCGCAATCTTTGTGTTGCTGTTTTTTTGTTTTGTTTTGTTTTGGTTTTTTTGACTGCTATAAAGATTTAAATTTTCATTGTCTTTTATCAAACAACTGAGATTGTATTGTTTCTGTTTTAAAGATACTAAAGGTACTAAAACAAAAAAAGCTGCACAGTGCATTATGTATAGTAAAATGATTGTAAATAAAGATTAAAACCATTCAACTGTCTT
The DNA here is from genome assembly GCF_056152115.1 of Neolamprologus brichardi. NCBI lineage: Eukaryota > Metazoa > Chordata > Actinopteri > Cichliformes > Cichlidae > Neolamprologus > Neolamprologus brichardi. The sequence continues at coordinate 8,853,698 of NC_142108.1, forward strand.
GTTTGTTGTCCAGCCTAATCAACTCCAGTTCACTACAGTGCTGAGTTTTGTTTGTGGGGGGTTTTTTTTGTTTTTTTTTTAAGAATTTCTTTATTTTCTTTATTTACCTTCTGACGTTTTTCTTTGTTTTCAGGGAAGTGGTTTTTTTTGGGTTTTTTTGGTTCATTATGCTACTTTGCACTGACCGGTGAGTCATTCGACTATAAAAAAGCATCTAACTCAAGGGAGTCTTGTGTCTAGTGACGCTGGCCGTCTTGCCAAAGAAAAATGTAACAAATTATATATTTATGCACTTTGTTGCCAGCAGCCTGGCACAATATGGAAATAATTAAATCCAATTTCTTTAGTTAAATCTATGAAAGATGTCAAAAATAACAGCTTGACAGGCATAAAATAGTGTTTTTGCACGTGAGATATTTCTAGAGATATTAGCTGAAGTCTGTGTGCAATGTGTCCTTAAAAAATTTCAGAAGCTGGGGAAGAGGAGGACAAGACAAATCATCTCATGCGCCACAATGCTGACATGATGTTAGCTGAGCAAAATGACATTAAATTGGCTCCACTGTAGGCTCCACCTACTTAGCTTGACAAAGTTGTATTTTATTTTTCACATTCCGCTACTGATTAGTTACCAAAAAGTTGCAAATGCTTTCCTACTGCTTGAGGGTGTTGCACACTCACAACCACTTCTTATTCCAAGACAATTGTACAGGTCACTTGATAGGAGGCAACCTTTTACAGTCTGACATGGATTGACTGAACTGACTCTGATTGTTCAAGGTTTGCAAATAATTGCTGTCTAGTTTATAAATGCAGATTGAATCAGACAGCAACAGATAACAACATGTTGTCAATCTTTGCCATTGAATACAACTCCAGGGGACTTGGCTCACTGCCAAATGGTTGTATTCTGGTTATATTCCTATGGAACAGGAAGTTGCAAACTTAAAGTGTAATAAACCTAGCATAAAAGGTAAGGACAGGTGTGTTTGGTCTATTCTTTGGTTTAACAATGCTTCTTGGCAATAAATCTTATACTACTGGAAAGCCTGTTTATTTCCCTTGTAAGGAAATTGTATTTATGGGTTGAGCAGCAGAGTTGAGTATGTGTTATGCCCATGAAAAACTTGCCATTTCTTCTCTTATTCTTCTATTGACTCTTGTTTGTCAACACCTGGAGTCGGCACCTGTCAAGAAGAGGCTTTGAAGTGGGCGCCCAAAGAAGACGACACCACAATCGTTTCCTCACTCAGCCTTCCAAATGCTACTGAAATTTTGTTAAATGAATAAATTGTTTAATTGCCAGTATGTCTTTCTTTCTTCAGCCTTCGATCATCCATTTCGATAAACAACACCTAACAGGAGTCAATAGCAGAGCAAGCTGTTTGGCAGGGAAGATTTGGCAGGTTGTTAATGGATCCTCCCTCATACTGAATGCTGCTGCTCAAACCACAAATGGTTTGAGGGAAAACAAACAGGCCTTCCAAAAATATGAGATTCAGTAGCAAGAAGCATTTTTACAACAAAGGCACAAACCAGCGTGGATATGCCAGCAACAGCTATACTGATTGGGCATAGCATTATGACCACCTGCCTAATATTGTGTTGGCCTGCCTTTTACTGCCAAAGAGCCCTGACCTGCTGGGCCATGTGCTCCAATACACCCCTGAAAATGTGCTATGGTATCTGATACCAAGATGTTAGATGGATTGGAATTTTTTCTCCAGCATATCCCACACATGCTCAATTGGATTGAGTTGTCAATCTCAGCATTGCGCTCCTCCAAACATTTCTGAACCATTTTTGCTTTATGGCAGAGCACATTGTCTTTAGCCACAGCTATCGGGGAATAGTGTTTCCATAAAAGGGTGTTCAACAGTTCTTGGTTCTTCTTGTCAAAGTAACATCCCCATGGATGGCTAACCCCTAACCCCATGCTTCCAAACACAACACTGCTCAAACCATGACTCTTCTGCTACACTACATCTTGGTCCCAGGTATTCCCCAGATAAGTAACACACACACACGGCCATCCATATGATGTAAAAGAAAACATGATTCATCAGACCAGGCCACCACCTTCCACTTCTCCATGGTTCAGTTCTGATGCTCACGTGCCATTGTTTGCCTTTTCGGCAGTGGACAAGGGTCAACAATGGGCACTGGACTGGACTGTGGCTATGCAGCCCCATACACAACAAAGTGTGTATTTGACAAATTGCTATCAGAACCAGCATTAACTACTTCTGGCAATTTGAGCAATAGTAGCTGTTCTGTTGGATCAGAACACAGAGGCCAGTCTTTGATCTGTACACACATCAGTGACTCTTGGCTGCCCATTACCCTGTCTCTGGTTCACCCCTGTTCCTTCCTTGGACCAGTTTTCCTCACAACTGCAGACTAAGAACAGCTGACAAGGGTTGCTCTGACCCAGACGGCTAGCCATCACAATTTGACCCTTGTCAAACTAGGTCAAATCCTTATCCTTGCCCATTTTTCCTGCTTCAAACACATAAACTTTGAGGACAAAATGTCCACTTAGTCCCTAATATAGTCCAACCACTAATATGGGCACGATGTAGAGATAATCAGTCTTCACCTGCCAGTGGTCATAACCTTGTGCCTGGTTGGTGTATGTGATTTTCTATAATTTGTCACGGTTAATTGCTGCCAACTTGACTCCGTTCAGTCACAGATTGATATAAATGGCCTGTATTTGTATAACACTTTACTTAGTCCCTAAGGACCCCAAAGCGCTTTACACATTCAGTCATCCACCCATTCAAACACTGGTGATGGCAATCTACATTGTAGCCACAGCTGCCCTGGGGCGCACTGACAGAGGCGAGGCTGCTGGAAATTGGCTCCACCGGGCCCTCTGACCACCACCAGTAGGCAACGGGGGAAGTGTCTTGCCCAAGGACACAACGAGCGAGACTGTCAGAGCCGGGGCTCAAACCGGCAACCTTCCGATTACAAGACGAACTGCCAACTCAACAGCCCTGACTCTGTCATATGACAGCATTTATGGTAAGTTTTAATGATATTGTTGATATGTCTGACAATCAAATTTTTTTAGCAAAAATAGCTAAAGTTATATAACTTTATTTTATTGGAAATGGATAATGGCAAAGTTTAACTTTGAGGATGTAATGTGCATACTGAACACAGGCAGCTTTTGTTCAGATTTCAGATATATAATCCAAATTCATTATTTCTTAAGCAAAAGGCAAACCTTTGACATGACATAGTAATAATTAAGGAGCTGATCCATTACTTTTAAATAGATGTATACGATTTATTAAAGCTTTGTCAGAATTCTGAACCTTAGTAACAAATCATTTCACCAAAATGACGAACCGTATACACAATAAACCAACATGGCCCTTGCATCACAAGATGTTAAAATGATAACTAAACAGATAACAATGCATCTAAGCAAAACTGTACTGAAAGCATAAATTATGATGAATGACTGGCAAGAAATCTTTAGTAACATCTGCAATGCAAAAAAAAGAAAAAGCGTGTAGCTGACACACACGAGACACCTTGTTATGTAAATATAGTTTCAGTCAGTGAAAACATCTCAAGCCATCATACAATGCAAATAATCCCTTTTACTGACAGGTCATTTGTTTTTGCAGTTGTGCGCTAAAAAAATGACATTTTCAGAATAGGAGTCACACTAGTGCTTGTTAAACAGTCAGAAGGGTTTGAGTAAATTCTTCCTTGTGATAACCAGTTTATGAAATACTATTCCGTGTGTTTTTTCTTTAAAGTACAGCAATCAGGTCTGACAGTGAGTACAAGAAAATAATTATTAGAATACAATGTGTTAAATTTGCTTAGATGAGAGGGTCCAGCAGTAGATCAGAGGAATAGGGAAGGATTTGTCTGTGTGTTTCAGTTGGTTTAGCTATAGGCCTGAGAGTGTGTGTAATTGTTTAGAGAGAAAGGAATTTATGGACACTGGGGGTTTGCCTGTCATAAAAGGAGACAGGAAGCTACAGTTGGGGGTTGCTGATGCTGATGCTTGTACCTTTAATAAAAGTTCATAATTGACATAACCTGGAAGTAGGTTTGTAGGAGACTCTCCACCTTATCTGTAAATGTAAGACAAGAGGCCAATGGCCCAGTGGATGCAGAGTGGGGGTCTCAGTGTTTGTAATATGCTAACTGTGTTTTGTATGTTGTCTAAAGGAATTTGGTGTAGACTGGGTGAGGAGATTACTTTTGTGACCAGCAGGAAGCCACAGATACAGAGACACACACACAGTGCTTTAACTGTTACGCACCCACACCTACATGCACACTCACTCACGTGCACTCACATAGACACATGGGTATGCACACACACAGGCACTCACATGCTCGGCATACACACACAGGCACAGAGTTTGCAGCACACCATGGGGATTTTATGATGGGGTCACTTCTATAAAGCTGACTTTAACAAACAAAGGAGTGGAAGATCTGCAGAAAGACACCGGCCTTGCACATCTCCACTTCTAGAAGATGCATGTTTAACTGAAGATGAATAAAGGTTTTGTGAAATGACTACTGAGTCCTGTGCCGTCTCTGGATGCCTCAAGGAATAAAAAAGAACCGGGTGAAACTGGTTTCATAACAGTTTTGGTGCTGAAAACCCGGGATTCGCTCGAGGCCCAGAGAGGATGAATTGGCAGAGCTGAGATCGTGAAACGAGGCGAACAGAGAGCTAGCTCACATGATTAAAAGGTAAGCACGGCCTGTTTATTTTTGAAGCGTGCATATTGAACAAAGCCTAAATTATCTGTTTGCTAAGTTGAGCGTACCCCAGTGTAAATTCACTCAGTAGGTAAAAGAAGCGGTGTGTGATCCGTCTTAGTTATTAGGAAAAAGTGGCGGTGTTGTGATCCGCCCCCATGCGTTAAAGCAGGAGACGTGTGTTACTATTTAGTTAGAAAGCGGGGTTTAAGGCCTCGTCACCGGCTGAGGGCCGTGTGTGTTCTGGGCTTGGCAGCCCCACTCCCTCTCGGACAAGAGGGTGAGACCTGTGGGACAGGAGGTCCAGGGTGGTAACCTGGGGATTCGGAACTCCTAAATAACTAACTCGGGGTAGAAGTCCCTGTCACAGTCTAAAGTCTTCATAAAAGCAGGATCGGTTGCTTTAGCCGGTTAGATTCCGAGCTGAGTTGAACCAGTGCTTGATGCAGAAAGAGGACTGTGCAGTGTGTGTGAAAGCGCAGTTAGAGTCTGTGTCTCGTCTGAAGTACGGGAGTCAATTAAAGTAACAAAAAAGAATTTGTGTCTAAAAGTGTGTGTTTGTGGTGTGTAGAAATTGCGGCAGGAGGCCGTGTCATGAAATGTTGCAAACTGTGAAGTCAATTGGGGGGTTTAATTTGGTTTTATTTTGGGGAAGAGAAGCCGCGGTATCAAGTCAGTGGCGCAGTTTGAATAATTCGTGAGGCAAATGTGGCGCGATCTGAAGATCATAAGCCTAATTCTCCTAGTTTGGTTGAGGTGTAAAAGAGCGGACGGCACCTGCTTTGTGTGCTGATCAGGGCGTTGTCCTGAATCACAGCAAGATGAAGTGTCTTGCAGAAAGTTGTGAATGGAACTGCGAGAAGCATGAGGTGTGTGAGAGCCAGCCTCTAGGGGCGGGTTCACAGGTGGAACCAACGAGGAGTAAGATGTGTGTGTGTGTATGAGAGAGAAAGAAAGGTGGGGGCGAGTGACCAGGCTGTGTGTGTGTGTGAATTCCTTGATGACAAAAAAGGGAGACAAAGTTGATTAGTTGATTTTCTGTGAAATAATAATAGTCAAGAAATCAAAGTGATCAAATAGGAGAAAATGAACTAAAATAAATAAAGAAAACAGTGGATTAGTGTTAAGGTAATGATAAATAAATTGATAAAATTAACAGTGACATTTAAAGGTGATCAAGTACTTAAGGATGAATGGAGAATTTGATTGTGGACTGGATGAGAGCTGTTGGGGAGAAAGGAAAATGAGGTTGGAGGAGTGAGTTAACAGGTTGGGTGTAAAACAATGGGGTATAAAAAATAAATAAATAATGAAAACAAAGAAAATAAAAAGTGTGGAAGTGTGAGTGAGAAATTGTCTCCAACTGGGGGAAGCAGTGATACTACAGCTCGCCTTCTTCCCCTGCTGCTGGACACAAAAGAAAACATGATTTGGAGTGTTGTGGATGAAAATAATTAATAACAACATCAAGAAGATTTTTGTGTTTGCGGTTAAGAAGAAAATAAAAATTTCATTTTTGGGGGGTTTAAAGTCAGGAGAGTTTAAAACAAAATAAGCGGAGATGTGTTGCTTTAGGAGTGATGAAAATATATGCAGTCACAGTGAATAGTGAAAGCCTCTCAGTCTGTCGATTACAGGTGGGGAACAGACCTGGATCAATTTTCCATGGGCAGTAGTCAGAAGAAAATTATAGATTAAGATCATTAGAAACACCCAGCCTGAATTTTGGCTGAATTGTTTTGCAGCTTCCCGTCCTCGTCCTGAACAAGCAAGCTCCAAGGAAGATAAGCTCTCCTTGAAGACAAGTAGTGCAGTTCCAGAAGCACAGCCATGAACATCAACAGTGGACAATACCATAGTCCTGAGCAGAGAGGTCCATGGGCAAACGGCATCAGAAAGAGAAGATCCATCATCTTGACTGGATGAATGGAGATGTGTTTCCAGCAAGCTGCAACTTCACTGTTTGTGAAGGACTTTTGAGAAGATTGTTGGAGTTTGACATTTGCCATGTTTGGAGCAAGATGGCAATGAAAGAGACAGTGGGAGAAAAGAAAAACTGTCATTGGACTGCAAAGTGGGAGAGGAGAACGGAGTGAGAGGAGCAGGTGAGGACACAGAGGAATGCTGTTTTAGTGTGGGGAATCAAATTGGGTTAAGGACTCCGGGGAGACAAGCGACTGCCTTGAAGTGGAGAATTGACAGTGTCCAGACCACCACAAAAGGGGGAGGAAGACAAGCACTGGTATGCAAGTGTACTGCTAGAGAAAATGGAAAGACAACACCACACATGCACATTATATGCACTACAGATAGCACACAATCATACATAGAGTGGCACACATCAAAAGAGGATATTTGTAGAAGGGGTTAACAACACATAGCGTGGTTGCCTATGGTAACCTGCAAGCATTTGGGGTTTAGCTGTGCATAACTAAGACAGAGATTTTCATTTAGATGTTTCTGAAACAAAAATTTGGAGTGAACAGAGTTTTGTTTCAGAAAAAAGGGGGAAGGTACATAAAAGGATACACAGAAATAGAAAATGTATTAATCCTACTAACACACACACACACACACACACACACGTAATGGAGCTCATTAGGATCAAACACGATTTTAAGTAGGCAATACGTTTACTATCATCTGGTCTGGTTCATTGAGTGGGTTGAGAAGTGATACATAGACGACTGAATTAGTATTATTTTGGGGAATATGATTGAATGATAGCAGGGGTGAACATAATCCTGCAACGAGGGTTTAAATGAGACCAGCTGATTTTTAGTTTTTTGTTTTGTTTTGTTTCTGGTGTATGGGAAAGGTTTTACCATGGCACACACCTGGGGACAAAGGAAGAAACTGATCATTTCAAAGAATATTGCATTTGTGTGAAGCGTGTGGGCTGGTTGGTGAAAGTTTTGGGGATTTAATTGGCTGAGGCATTTTTCTTTTTTTCACTAATTTTTAGATTGGGTGTTTTTTTCACTTTTTAGAGGAAGAATATTCTGGGACCTAAGACCGGGCTTCTGTATTTTTATTTTTCATATTTGATTTGTTATTTTTATTTATTTATTTATTTATTTGGCTTTTGAACAGTGCACTGGGAGCTTTGTTTGGGAATTTCTTTTCTTTAAGCAGATCTGCATAATGGAAATTAAAAGCGCTATAGGATACGTACCGGGAAAGCCGTTGCAAGTGAGTTTCTCCAAAATTACAATGGGCTCGGAAGAAAGCCACTTATTTGGGACATTGAAAGTCTCTGTCCAAAAGGATTCAGCGAGGTAATCCAGTCTAAATTCTTCTTTTTCTTTTTGAAATGACGTCATTTTGCTGAGGGTGGAAACGAAATGCGACGATAGGTTCCACTATCAGCAAAGAATGAATGAATGAATGAATGACTGAATAATGAGTGAAAATAAAAATGGGGAACTGGCTGGACTGGTAAAAGCTGACAAAAGCTGACAAGACTTGACTGACTTGACCACTAAATGAGTGAAGTGACATTGCTTAAGGAAAGTCACTGATTATAATGTGGAATAAATTGGGATGATTCATGATTTAGTGCAAATTATGGCAATAATTCTGGTTTAATGATTTAAGAAAACCTGCACATGATACTTGTCTCTGTGATGCTGAGTACTTTATTACTCTTATGAGCTACAGTTGGCTGCAAATGTGAAGTTTGATTTAACTTACAGATTTGTCTTCTAGGGTACAGGCTCCAGGTGGAGTTGGAAGTTAAACAAGCTTAACATTTAACCACTGGCTAATGTTTTTGTATGAAAGGGTTACAGGCTGGGAGTAGAGTTGCTCCAAGGGAGAAGCCCTGAGAATTTTTTGAGAGAATGTGCAACTTTCTTGTTCATCTCTAATTGTGTGGAGTTGACGCATGGCGAGGTCCATGTGCCAAAAGAGGGTTTTCTGGGGATTTTCATTTTTCAGTTACAGGTGGAGCGATGGAGTTATGGTTCTGTAAGCAGTACAGATACCAGGAGCATGCAGTGCCAGAGGCGAAGTGGGTCTGTCGGAAAGGGCTCAAGAAGAAGAGGTCGGGCCCAAGCTGGACCAGATAATTCAAGGAGGTGGAAAGGATCTCGCGCCCAGTCGAGCTGAAAGGGAAGGCGAGGCCTGGCAACACGGGAGCCAGTGTGCGGTGGCGGTAGAGCCTAGGAGGTCAGAAAGGCTCTTGGCAAAAAAAGGGGAACTCGGTTGAGACCCCCTACATGGATCCCAGCCCAGGGACAAAATAAATCCCTGATCCATGCAACGAACTGAAGGGTAGTCCACCCCGGAAGTTGAAGAAAGAAGAGGAGCAGAGAATCACCCGACTCGGAAGATAGAAGGATCGACATTAATTCATTGCAGCGACTCTAACATCACAGGTCACGGTGGAGCAAACCAAACACAGACGCCATGATGCTATGTTTGGGAAATGGGGAGAGCTTGTATGAACATATTTTAGTAACAGATTTAGAGTATTGTTGATCTGCCATGGGGCAGATCAAAAGAGGGATTTGTGGGTACAAGAAAATAATTATTAGAATACAATGTCTTAAATTTGCTTAGATGAGAGGGTCCAGCAGTAGATCAGAGGAATAGGGAAGGATTTGTCTGTGTGTTTCAGTTGGTTTAGCTATAGGCCTGAGAGTGTGTTGTTTAGAGAGAAAGGAATTTATGGACACTGGGGGTTTGCCTGTCATAAAAGGAGACAGGAAGCTACAGTTGGGGGTTGCTGATGCTGATGCTTGTACCTTTAATAAAAGTCCATAATTGCCATAACTTGGAAGTAGGTTTGCAGGAGACTCTCCACCTTATCTGTAAATGTAAGACAACAAGAGGCCAATGGCCCAGTGGATGCAGAGTGGGGGGTCTCAATGTTTGTAATATGCTAACTGTGTTTTGTCCAAAGGAATTTGGTGTAGACTGGGTGAGGAGATTGCTTTTGTGCAAAAAAAACCCCAAAAACCTCCGGAAGTCCATCATAAAGACCAAGAGAGACTACTAGGACAAAGTGGAGTTGACTATAAAATCATAATCAGTGTTCAACCCACCATGTTGCTCCCACATGAGCTTAACAGCTTCCACATTCATTCTGCCCCAGCCAACAAAGAACAGCCGTTTAGTGGGCAGTGGGGCTGATGTGAGAGGGTCCTTCATAAAGGTCAACTCAAACAAAGCTCTGGGACCAGACAGCATTCCAAGTTATGTTCTCAGTTCTTAACAGCTGGCAGAGGTGTTCACCAACATTTTCAGCCTATCTCTGAAGTAGGTAGATGGTTCCCACATCTTTCAGTGTGCCCACCATTATCCCCCTCTCCAGGAATGATGAAACCAGTAAACATCATGAAGTGCTGGTGAAAAGATACACCTGTTCCTCCCTCCCTAATGCACTGGACCCTCTTTAATTTCCCTACAAAAGGAACAGAGCCATGGATGATGTCATCACCTTGGCAACACATACTGCCCTAACCCATCTGGAGGAAGTGAACACAGCTCAACATTTAGCACCATTGTCCCTTTGAAACTTGTGTCCAAACTCACCGACCTTGTGTTTGGGATGTCCCACCAGAATTTTCAACTTCTTCACAACTCCTAGTGAGAGTTCCTCCTCTCTTATAACACAGGAACACCACAAGCCTGCGTGATTATTCCCCTCTTGCATTCTTTGTTCACTCATGACTGTGTTGCTTAGCACAGCTCCAACATTATCATTAAGTTTGCAGATGATATGACCATCATGGGGCTTATCACAGACAATGAGACGGCCTACAGAGAGAAAGGCACTAAATATCTGGTGTCAGGACAACCTCTCTCTCTCAACATCAGCAAAACAAAGGAAATGATAGTAGACAATAGAAATCAACGCAGAAAAGAACACTAGCCTATCCACATCAGTGGAGTTAAGGTTGAAAGTGTCAGCTGTTTCATGTTCCTTGGTATGAACATTACAGAGGATCTCTCCTGGATCCTTCACAAAGCCACTGTGGTCAGAAACACTTGTCAGTGCTTATACTTCCTAAGGAGCCTTAGGAAGTTTGACAGGAATTCTAGCATCTCCTCTAACGTCTATAGGATCACAATCGAGAACCTGGTGTAGGAGTTGCTCTGCCAACAACTGGAGATCATTACAGAGAGTGGCAGAGGTTGCAGAAAACACCAGTGGCGAGAGCCTTACTGCCATTAAGGCAGAGGCACCCACCCATTCACACACATGTAAAAACCCATCATTTAAGTATCGGAGAATATCAGCACACCTGATTAACTGAGATGTGTACATCCCAGGTCCCTGTCCTGTAGGTCTAAATAGGCTGTAGAGTCCTGGCCTGATGAGGTAGCTCTTCTATGTTGTGCCACTGATTCTTTGGTTTCCCTGATGTATAATTCTTAGAACATTTTTATGTACCATTTGACAAATGCCCAGCTGATATTTATTTAGTGCCTCTTTGATGTGATGTTATTCTGCATCCCTGGCCCTTACAATGCTGTGATTGCAGCTATTCCTCAGCTCTCTGAATGGTACTTGTGGCCATTGATTAATGGCCATGACAAACTGCATAGTAATGATCATGAACCTGAACTCACAGCCCATTGTCAGTCACCGGTGCCAGTTTTGGCCGTTATGCAACTGTACATTTTTACAAGGTTGGGGAAACTGTGGAAACCTGCAGTCAGCTGATACCAAAGACGTCACTTGGATGACTGATGAAACATTTATCCCATTGAAAATTCTACATCCAGATAAACAGATTCAGGTTTCTTGGATTTAAAACATTTACAACATTAAACATTTAAGGAACAATACTTGCCAAAGTTTAGATGTACCAGAAAGCATGACCAGACTTAACAAGTACTCTATCTTAAAGCCAAGCTAAGTAAATTTTCTACTATTTGTAAAATAGTATATACATACATAAATCAGAAAATTGCAGTTTTTCAGAAGTTGCCTGGTCTTTGAGCTCCTCTCTGGAGTCTCAAATGGCACTTTTCCATTAGCACCTACAATCTGAATTTTCAATTAAGTGTTAGTACCTGGGACCCAGGTATCTTTTTAGTACCTACTTGGTTGAATTTCCAAGCAAGCTGAATCAAACAGAAAATATGATGTCAACAAACTGAATGTCACTGGACGAGTCATGAGCGCAACTTCTTCACAAGAATCAACCCCCCATTTTTGAAACCTGGCAAAAAAGAAACCGACACCGTGTCCACTGACAAAGTGTAGACATTTTTGTGTTGATGACAGAATGTGTTCTGTTTGTGTCACATACAAACGACGTCATGAGGCTTTCAAGTTGCTGTGGTGTAAATAGTCCACCCACATTGAAGTGGCACTCAGTTATGGAAATGACAAAACGAGCGAAACCCAGTAGAGTCGAGTCCAGTCGAGTAGAGCTCAGTAGGCACTAGTGGAGAAGAGGCAAATCTTTTCTGCCATGATGCACGTAAGCAGAGAGGGGTGAATTCACTGAGAGCTAACTGTAACTGCTTCCAGCAGTATTATTAATGTGCTAAAGAGAGAAGACAACTTAGAACAACTACAACTAACAAGTTAAAATAGTTTTGATACCCCATCCAGCAGAGTCCCCTCTGAGCGAGGAAATGGCAAATGGTGAACCACGACCACAAATACCTTTCCTCTGAAATCCTACTTTTAATTGATTACATCTAATGTCTCCCACCTTCAAAGCAAAAGTTTATGATTTCAAAACAAAAACCTGGTCACAAAAAGTAGTGACAGACTGTGAGCAAAGGTCATATTTCACTGTTAGCTAGGCTACACTTAGCTAATGCTAAAATTAAGACTAGCTGATGAGAGGGAAGGACTGAGAAAAATTAATCAAATATATAACCTACCTCCATGGTGCCACGTCCATATATTTGTCTCAGCAAGTGACTAAAACGTCCTCATGAAATAACACATTAAAAAAATATGACATTTTAAAGTGAATTCACAAAATAGTAACTTCTTGTAGGATATATTTATATCATTTACAGTATATCAGAAAACCATGCTCCCCTCTAGTTCATATGCTGATAACCAAACTCTTGCAGTCATAGACTTGAGTTCAAACTGCAGTGATTGAAAACTCACAATAAGTTATTTGCAATCTTTTACTGAGTTTATTTTATTATAATATAGTATAGGAGCAGGAAGGTTTGTTGCAGTCTAATCACTGAATGGACTCATGAGTTGGCTGAAGTAAGTGTTAGGTGTGTTATAGTGTGCTATAATTTAATGTCAGTAACATTCATAGATGGTGAAAGGTTTGCAGTTGAAGTGTCTTTGGCAACTGCTACTCCAAGGAAACGTGGGATAAGCACTATTATCTTTTCTTTTTCTTTGATAGAAGATTTTTTTATGCACTCGGGTTTGCAATAACCTAGTGGATAAAAATCTGGATCCTGATCTGATTTCTCCTTTCCAGTTTGTTTTGAGGTATATTTAGTTGACAAGTAGAGTTTCTGTGATGTATTCAAAATTGAATGACATCAGTTTATTTAATTATATTTGTTTTTAAATTGTTTTGTAAAAAATAAATGTTTTAAAAAAGATATGCATATCTATTTTATTATTTGGATGAACGTGTAAGAAGAACAGAACTAGGACCAACAACTGCAGACAATTCAACAAAACTGTAACAGGGTGAGAAAACTCAATATTTCACTTTTCAGAAAAGTTGGGCCAGCTTGATGCGAGAGGAGTGAGTAAGTGTCAACCTAACATTCTGTACTGTGTGCATATTGTGTCAGTGTTCTAAGTCAAACCACCTTTTTTATTGTTGTTTTTTTCATCTTGTATTCTGTTGTATGTTTGCATGTTGTATATTCATTTCAGTAAAATATTGCCAGTCTGTTTTCCGTTTAACTAGGAGAATATAAGGCGTGCACACCCTAACCCTTCATTATTTTACAGAACTAAATCTTAACAAACTAGATACACTCACACAAAAAAAGTGTTCTAGACATATTTTTCGTAAACACATGTAGCAGCAAGCTCACTAAATGCTTTATGTAAAATATTATGATATTCATATGGTGGCTATATAAGATAAATTGATGTATGTTCCAAATGTAGAATGTTTCAGTAAAAAGTAGAGTAAAAATACATTTACAGCAGACAATTTCTGGGAAAATTAAACATGCTTTTGTTAAGGCTCACTTACACTGACCTATCCATTTTAGCTCAGACCATTTTTACCACATGAAAAGCAATAGTGGGCTGAATTTTATTCAGAACTGCCTAGTTGTCTAACAACCCTTTCGATTTAAAATCCTTGTCCTGTTTGATCTGCTCCACCTCCATGCTCCGAGGCCATCTGTCAATCTCCATTGTCAAGGCCAAGCACCAGACACTGAATGATCATTATTGTTTTTTTAGAACTGCTTTTAATGTGACTAATATATTTTTGCTTTTTAGTGGTTATAATAATCTTTCCTATTATGTCAGGACTCTTTGAGTCTCTTGAAATACATTCTATAAAATAATGGCATTATTATTGCAGATTATGCAAACATTACACAAACGTTTCAACTTCTAGCAGTGGAAGTGAATTACATTGATCATACTGTTGATCATACTGTTACAGTGCAACACTCTTTGTTGAAAATGCTGGGTCATGGCATTCATATGGATAGCACTTTGACACATGCCACCCAAACATACATTTTCTCAGACAAAGCACACCCTCCCATAGTTACGGCACACCCACCAGGAGGATAATGGCCCACACCACAAAAAAACTACTCAGGAAACCAAATGCATTGACTTGATCTCCAAGATCCTATTATACCTTTGCAGCATCCCCCGGAACAAGCCCAGGCCAGTGATGCTGTCATCCACAGTCGACAGGACTTAAAGGACCCACCATCTCCATGCCAGTCACGGCAGTATACATCAGAGGTTTAAGCCATTGTAGCAAAGTTTGGACTGAAACTGAGCTCCTAACTTTAGAGTCTAGGACCAACTCGATTAAAAGCTCGCTACATCATAACCCATTTTTCTTTCACCTGGCCTATTATGGCAACCATATGTGAGTTATGTAAATAATAATGCAAGTGGTGAAATGTAGTGCAATAAAATAACTGGCAGTTCATTGTTTTTTGAGTTTTTGAAGCAGTAACTTTAAAATATGAGAAGATGAGAATTTGAAATGGTTAAATCTTGCTAATTTTGCTAACTGTTATTGTGACTCATTTGTCCAGGGTAACGATTCAAAGCAGGGCTTTAACTATACTGTTGATGGTAAAATTAATATTTTCAGATTATAAGGACATTCTTCACTGCAGCAATTAAGGAGTCAAGATTTTAATCATTTATGCAAATATACAGGGAAAATACGGTTATGTGTCTAGAGTGATCAGAACGGCCCCTTTTAGTGTCTTCTCTTAAAAAAGGAAACCCCTAAAAGGTGCTGTCAATTCAGTGTAGTGGAGTTAAAAAGAATAATAGTAATAACCATACCAGAATGCAACACAATAATCTCAAATGACACTTTTAAAAACATTTTAAAGATATTAAAAAGAGGCTTTTACAGTAAATCTTATTGCTATAGAATTTCCCTCAAGCTACTCTGAAATTCAATGGTCTTTGCTTTGTTTTGTGGATCCAGACGAGCAATCAACAAAGGGCTGAAAAGAGTATTTCCGAATTCAATCAAAACCTTAGACCTGCTCAATAGCCCATTAAAGTATCCAGATAAAGAACAGATTTTACTCTCTTTTTTGTCGAGCGTTTTTATCGCTAATCAAGAAATCACTGGTCCACTCAGCAAATGAGATGGACCCTGACGTGATCATCTTTTGAATACTCGTGATGCCATTGTGTCCCGAGTCCTGCGTCAAAGGATGATGGACATCTCAGCTAATCAGAAGCACAAGGCTCGAAAGAGGGAGTTTGTCTTTCTCAGTTCACTGATTGCCAGCTTCAGAACAGTTAGGCTATATGACGCACACCGTAGTCAGCTGGTGCGCGCTAAGACTAAAAGACCTTTCGTGGAAAGGTTGATTCGTTATGTTGCTGGCAGCAACTGGTGAAATGTGAATTTTCGGAAATGCTAGACTTATATCAAAGCAACTATTGGTGAAATTTAAGAAAGAGCCTAAATTAACAAATTTATCCAGTTTTATTTAGTTTTGAAAAATATTTTGAAGTCCATGTTTCTTGACTAGAATGAACTCAGGCTCCTAAATCTTAACGAGAGCTCTTGCGAACCCACCGTTCTGTCTGCATAGAAACACCAGCTGTTTGTTTTTATTTTTTTACATTTTATATATTTATTTAAGAAGAATGTGTTTATTAAACAATATCGCATCAGATTAATCACCGCGATCGGTGTGAGCAGTTATTCTGTTGCTGGGCTGATTGCGTGTGTCCGCCCGGATGTTATTTAATAGGTTACACGGTCATATCCTTAAGAGATCTTACTGCCCATGGCCTACACGGTCTCCCTGACATCCACTCACAAAAAGCCATTGTATACTTGACCACTGAAATCTGATTCGTCTTCTTCTTCCTTTTTAAACCGACTTGAAAGCAAATATTTTAACCACATCTCAGTCCCAAGTGGATTTGCGTTAGGAGCACTTAGATTTAAGTCACTGTCACAACAGGCCACTCTCCTGCAGCCTGTAAAAATCTCAGATTTGAGAAATGTCATGTTCTCTTTCATCTTATCCAGGCGTGTACGCTTAACACCTGATAGCAGACTTGGACGGACTGTTTGGCAGCTGCTCTAAAGAGGTAGGTTTGGGCACAGCTCAGTTGTTTCTGTTATTGTGGCCAAGCCCACGCATAGTTTGTTTTTGTTTTTTTATTTCTTTAGGTAGCCCGCTGAATGGTTGGCACAGCAGACTCAGCTATTTTTTTTGTAAACGTATGGTAGTTCCAAGAAGACCGCGTTCTCGGAAAGAGTGAAACATAATCTTCACTTTTCAGTGACTCAGCGAGCCTGGTACACGACCAGATATTTGTTTCAGGGCTACAAGATGACAATGGCATCTATCAAGCCCATTCAAACTATGCGTGGCCACTGAGCCGGATCTTGAAGATTGAATGCATGTTTGGCACGGTACCTATCCATCTGAATCCCCACCTAGAGGCAACAGGTTACACGTCTCGCCTCCCTCAAATGCACTTATAGCGCACGGCTTTTGCACGGCTTTGACTTTCCATTTCTCCCAGCACTGCGCATTTGCACATGCCTCTCACCATGGTGGAACATAACGGCCTGGATATTATGTGTCCGAACAAGTATAGCAACAGCTCCTCGTCGTCGTCCAGCTCCGAGCAGGACAAGAAGATCTTCAGCAAACTAAAAATCAGTTTGTCGGAAGACTATCCGAAGAAGAACGCGGAGTTCCTGAGCGGGCAATACGGGACCAATCTGCTGCTGATCGGGGCGGCGTTGATGCTTGCCATCGCAAACAAGAACCCCTCCGTTAGGGAAGAGGATCTGCGGTCCTTCACTACCTGCCTCATGATCCTCCAGCTGCTCTGGATGATGTGGTACATCTTGGTACGGGACAGGCAAAAGAGCGCGCCGCCAGAAAAAGATGTACACGCCACCTCAGGCTGGATAAGAGGTGAGTTTGCGAGATTAAACAAGCAAATGCGCACAGTATTTATGCAACTGTTTTATTTTTCGTTAGTGTGAAAATTAAAGGGATTTATGCGCGCGACCACTATATGTTTGTTTCATAACTTAAAAATAACTTGAATGTTAACATATGTGGTCACAAAGACTTTCTTTTCTTTGATTATATCGCTCAATAACTTTCTTTTTCTAGGTGGTTTGACCCTTCTTGCACTCCTTTCACTGATTATGGATGCTTTCCGAATTGGGCAATATGTTGGTTTTCAACCTTGTGTGTCGGCGGTGCTCGTGGTATATCCTGTCATCCACGCAACTCACACTATGGCACAGGTAAGTGCACAGCCTAGGTTTAACTTTTAAAATGTGACACTCTTTCAGTATCATCTTTTTTTCCCATATACTATTTCAAGATCTTAGAATAATGTGCTCTTTGTTGTTAAGGCAAGTAGAGAGCGTTGCTGCGACAGTATAATCCGATCATTGTCCATGTCGCTTGAGTGGAACTGCATATATCAGTGGGAATCTTTAAATGTAATGACTTAAGCAAATAAATAGAATTAAGTTTACAATACGTATTTACTTAGTATATTATGAAGTGTATTTCTGAAGCTTAATAAAATCACTAAACTGCATTTTGGATATGACTTTGTCAAGCTTTTTTAAGACTTGTGTTTGGGTTTTATTTAGGTGCATTTTCTCTGGTTTCACATCAAGGATGTCATCAAGAGCTTTGAAACATTTGAGAGGTGTGTGAAATGTGCGATAACCTGGGCCTTTAGTCAATATATCCTTTTGCAAATCATAAGAAAATTATGTGTTCATAGTTCTATTTTAATCAATGGCATGAAACAAGCTCAACAACACAGCTAAATCCTGTCACTTATACTTGCTGTTAGGTGATCGGGTGTCTTATTTTCAACTGCTGTCTCCTCAGATTTGGTGTAATCCATGCAGTCTTTACCAACATCCTCCTGTGGTGCAGTGGTGTGATGTCAGAGGCTGAACACTTCCTGAACAACCATAAGAGGAGACTTTCTGCCCTGGGCCTTGTAAACCTCACTACAGGTAAGGACCCGGGGGTCGATTGCAGGCTTGTTTTTAGAAGAAAAGTACAATAGTCCGCTTGAGAACTCACTTCAGTGGATGAAAGAAAAGGGAAAGAGAGGAGGGCTTGGAAGCGCAAGGGAGGTAAGCCTGGCTGCTCAGCAGGTCTTGTTTGTGTCGAATGTCTCTCTATTAGGTTTCAGAAGACACATATTGTTGCCCCCTCCCCAGTCCTTTCCCCACACTTCAGCCACCACCACCTCCTTTGGCAACCCCCCACTTGACCTCAGACGGCTTTGTCCCCAGGCTGCTTAGTCCCAAGGGTACTGCAATTACAGTAACTGATACATCTAAGCTTAGGGTTGAGGGGTTCTGCTACTCCTCTTCATATCCGGCTGACTGTGAGGCTGGCTGCACCCTGACTGTTGTTCACTTTTTAATTAAAGGGTGCATGACCATAGTAGTGGGCTCGGGGGGAAAGGGGGAAGGGGGGTGATGGGGGCCAGGAGCAGGTGAGTTGGGAGGGGGCTTAAGACCTAGAGGGCAACAGTGTAACCATAGGAAGTGTACAAGACGTGCATTCAGCTAATGAAGGAAATTTCAAATGAATACAATATGATTAATAAATACTCAAAAGCAGAAACTTGCTTGCTCTTTCTCTCGCAAACAAACAATCACACACAAAAACATATTGGCATTTTCATCATTAAATAAATAAAATAAATAAATAAAAATCACTTTTTTTAAATTTAGTTCAATTTCATTTTTTTGTATAGCTCAGTGTCACAAATACAGGTTTAAAGGGCTTAAAAGGCATAAAACATATTAAGAGATAAGGTATCCCAACAATTAATGCAATAATATATATATTAAGAAGAAGAAATATTTAAATTCCAAATTAAAAGGGGTTGTACCAGTAAGTACAGTGTGGTGGTATACTGGTTGAGAGGCAACAAAATTTTAAAATAAATCTTTTGCTTTGAAATTCATGTAATCTTGTAAAATTGAGCAACAAGATGTCAGAAGTAATCATAAAACAAATGTTGCTGAATAAAGAGAATTACAAATCTCTACAGAATAATACTTTTATTCTTCTGGGTTTTTTCCTTCCATATTATTATTATTATTATTATTATTATTATTATTATTATTATTATTATTATTATTATTATTATTATTATTATTTCCTCAATTTTGGATAAATGTGAATATGCTACAGCTTCCACAAACCACATGCACTCAAATGGGGTTTGCAACAAACCAAAAAGTTGGGATGTCCTGTCATAGTGCAGTATAACTTAGGGCAGCACAAGGATATCAACGCATTCATTAGAGAAGATTAGTAAAAATTCAATAGATTAAAACTTGTGTCAAAGCCCTAAAAAAAACATATTTTTATGGTTAAAAATCAAAAGAGAGGAATAAGAGCACTCTGTTATTTTATGTGAATCTGATTTAAAGTTTTAAAAAGTTGGGACACTGTGTAAAATTTAAATAAAAACAGAATGCAATGATATGCAAATCTTATCAACCCACATTTCATTTAAATTGAGCACAGAAAACAAATCAAATGTTTAAACTGAGACATATCATGTTAATATAAATATTATCACATTTTGAATTTGAGGGCAGCTAAATGACTAAAAAAGAGTTAGGACAGAATCTTGTTTACCACTGCGTAGCATCCTCTCCGCTTTTAACAACAGTCCATAAACATCTGGGAACAGAGGAGACAGCTGCTGGAGCTTTGAGAGAGGCTTTGTTCCATTCCCATCTTATATAGCATTCTAGCTGCTCAAGAGTCCTGAATCATCTTAATATTTTTTCATTCATGATGTGGCAAATGCTTTCAACTGGTGAAATTCTCAGCACCCAGATTCTTCTACTGTGCAACCATGCTGCTGTAATAGATCCAATATGTGGTTTAGCTGTCTTGCTGAAATATGCAAGACTTTCCCTGAAAAAAAGATATTGATTGGAGCATATGTAGCTCTAAATCCTGTATACATATTTCAGCACTTTACAAATGTGCAAGCCGCCAATTACATTACGTCCCCATACTGTCACAGATGAAGGCTTTTAAACTGAGTGTTGATAACAAGCTGGATGGTCTCCCTCTTCTTTAACCTGAAGAAAGCAGCATCCATGTTTTCAAAAAATGCCTCATAAAAAGTATTTCAAATTTCAATTTGACCACAGAACACGTTTCCACTTTGCCTAAGTCCATTTTCAAAAGCAATTTGGACAAGAGAAAATCCCAGTGTTTCTGGGTTATGTTCACATATGGTCACTTCCTTGTATAATAGAGCTTTAACCTGTATTTGTATATGGTACAGTGAAATTTAATAATACTAAAGGATATGACCTTTGGAAGCATCCCAAAGTCAGACGCATCCAAAATTGAATTCAGCCTTGTCTTATGCACATAGAGATTTATCAATATTCTCTGAATCTTTTAATGATGTTATGTACTGTATATAATGAGATATTCAAAATCTTCATTATTATTAGGAACATTATTCTAAATTTGTTCCACAATTTCTAGATACAGTTTACAAAAAGAAACTCTGCATCTCTAAGATGTCCTTTTTCTACCCACTCATGTTACTGACCAGTTACCAATTAACCTAATTAGTTGCAAAATGTTCGTTGAGGTGTCTCTTTTCAGTACCACTTACTTTTCCACACTTTTGTTGCCCCTATTCCAACTATTTTTGAGACACGTTGCTACCATCAAATTCAAAATGAGCAAATAGTTTTTTCATGAAATAATAAATGTGTGATAAATATATTATTTTAAATATTTCATTTTTTTCCTATGGTTTAGTGTGACTAAAATATGGGTTTAGGAGATTTTTAAACCACTGAATTCTGTTTTAACTCACACTTTACACAGTATTCCAACATATTTTTATATTGGGGTTGTACATTGCTATCTGACCTGTACATGCCATGTTTGATGTTGAGTCAGACAATATCAAACCTCGAGATAGACATTCTGTTATGGCATATGTGTCTATACTTGCAGTGTGGAATCTGAATGATTATTGTGTATCTTTATGTTTTTTATGATAATATAATCCATTTTGTTGTTGTTGTTGTCAACCTGTAAAAGATTTACTATTCATTCTATTTTACATTTAAATTGTTTCTAACATTTAGTTTTCAGAACAGTATTATTGCCTAACATGTCTTTCATTTTGTTCTTATCTTAAAAAACAGACAGGCTGTACTAATGTAAGACAGCACTGGCAGAGTCAGCTTCTTTTTATTGTACTATTTCCCTGTAACTCATGTGTTTGCCCACATTTTTAACTGTTTTACAGAGTACTCAGAACCACAATGTAACTGCACCACCAGCACATGCTCCATGTTCGCCACCAGCCTCTACTATCTCTACCCCTTCAATATTGAATACCACATTTTTGTTTCTGTCTTGCTTTTCGTGATGTGGAGAAATATTGGACGCACCATTGACCTCACTTCAAACCACAAAAGGCAGGTTGCCAAAAACCGGGGCTTGATCTTAGGTCCTCTTGTGGGTCTACTTGCCCTGGCCAGCAGTATTGGAATACTGGTGGTCTACGTTACTCATGTAGAGAAGTCAATCCAGATGCGAAGGTCAGCCGTTTCCATGTTCTACATTTATGCCATCGTCATGCTGACGGTCATGTGCTGCGCCGGTGCTTCGGGTCTGCTTATATACCGAGTGAACCACATGCCGCTGGACACCTCCAAGAACCCGTCAAGACAGCTGGACACGGAGGTGCTGTTTGGATCCTCAATTGGCTCCTGGTTCATGTCATGGTGCAGCATAGTGTCTGTGCTAAGCACCGGAAGCAACCCTCCTTACCGCTGGACAAATTTGGTCTACTCTCTGTTTATTGTGTTGGAGAAATACGTCCAGAATCTCTTCATCATAGAGTCTTTGTATCGCCAGCAAGAGGATAGAGAGAGGCAGGACCCAGAGTTACCAGCTGCTCCAGAAGTCTTCTCTGTCACTTCCTCTCTCGCTCCGCCGTACAATGGCATCATCAACCGAACTTTTGAATCTCCAGACAGGAGCTGTGTCTCTACTGAGAGCGAGCAGGAGGAGAGTGAGCAGGTTTATGGATGCCCACGGAAACATTCAGATGTGCCAGCGCCTGTGGGAAACGAAACAGTGGAACGCCCAAATATAAAGAGGCAGATCCTGAAGAATATTGCCGTTTTCCTTATTATGTGTAACATTTCGGTAAGCACTGGTTAACTGGTCTGTGATGATTAGTTTTTTAATAGGTGGAATAGATCGAGCTGATGTAAAATCTACCGACCATTCGAAACTTCATTTGGTTAAGTGTATTTTACCCAACATAACTCCCAAAAGTCAAGAGTTATTGTTTGTTCATTTTAAGCTTCTGTAATTAATATATTTGCTATTCACTATTGCCATAGTGGTAAACCCAAAGAGGGATTCCATGCCAGTCACCCTCATTTTAATATGCTTAAGCCACATTTGTATTGTTTTGGTTTAGTTTCACTACTCTCATCAACAACAGATACAAAACTCTCCATTAAGTGCTATGTGACATGTAACAATCATTAGTTATAACTGAGATTATAACTAAAGTGAGGAAGTTACTAGCTTGTGGTGAAGGTAGTGGAGCACTGAGATATTTTCCTCAGGAGTGATGGTAGCAAAAGTAAAAATAGAGGTAATAGAGACTAATTACAGCATTTTTGGCTAATTGAATTTCAAATATAATAATATAAACAGGCAACTTTAAGCCTTATAAAATGACACTGTTGTGTTTCTACTTTGTTGTTCTGCCCCTAAGTAGCTAAAAGTATATGAATTCAGGTGTATCTAATTAGAGCTCTCTCTTTTTTCCATTTCAGCTGTGGATTCTTTCTGCCTTTGGCTGCAGGCCACAGTATGACAACGGACTGGAAGAGGAGACATACGGCTTCAGCATATGGAGCACAGTTCTCAATTTTGCCATCCCTTTGAACCTTTTCTACCGCATGCATGCAGTTGCCTCCCTCTTCGAGGTGTTCGCCAGAGTCTGACACAATAGCAGATGACTGACAATGCCAACATGCACACGAACACTTGTCACCACTGGCTCTCGAGAGTGTGTCACAGCGCAGGTCAACCATTCAGGAGGCAGTCTGGATCACAGTCGAACAGACTTGAAAGTAATCCGTGGAGACAAACGTTGATCCCTCACTGTGGGGATTGCAGAGGAGGACAAACCTATTAGACCTGGTTCCTTAAAGAATTAGCTTGTGTAATGCAAGGGTTGTTAAAGCTAGTGATGAAAAAATATTTGGTTTTATAAATTTAGAAAGGGTTCTTTGTACTTTTTATATTGTAGTAACATTACAGTGGGGTTTCTAACAGGTGGATCGTGTACAATATATGCTTTAGCTGACATACACTTTCTGTATTATTTCATATTAGTGACTGAAAACATAATTACTATTATAAAATAACACCCTACCAACATGATTACCATATATAAAAAGACTGCAGAGGAACTAGATAAACACTCCTTATTTTCAATATCCAATAGTACTGTATTTAACAGCTACAAGCTCAGCATGTGCCACCTGATCCTTACTTTATCTGCATTTAAAATGTTCATACTTTACATGGATAAGGTTCTCATTTGCTTGCCTAAGTAGTTAGGTTAGTGAACACTTAAGCTGTAAGTGCCAATCTAAGCACAAACAAATTAAATCATCTTTTGAGTTGGATATTAGTTCTCAGATGTAGCACTTAATTCCCTTTCTCAGCCATTAAAGGTTCCTCAGTGTCTTACTGCGTTCTCATTTGCTGCTCTGTGGAACTAATCAAGAAGTTGTGTTAAAAAAAAGGCTTCTCCTCTGGACCTTGATAACACTGAACTAATGTGCATTAACACAATTGTGCATAAGGACGGGATTTTTGCAAAACAAACTGTTGCAGTGACAACTGCTGCATGGCACTGTGGACTGATGTTTACATCTGAAGAACCAGAAATGAAAACCATCACACTGATATAAATGACAACACTTGCTTCTCCTCTATTAAAACCACAGATATATAATAGTACTGTACTAGTTTGTATCACCAAATAATTTCAGACATTCAGCAGGTTCTCAGCCTGGTGCCATATACTGTATGTGCTCTCAATATGTGCCAAGTTGTGCAAAATGTTTTGTTTTGCAGATTTTTCTGCCATCTTAGTAAATACTGTTATACTGACCAAAATCATTCAGAGGGTGCGCTATGATTTTGTGAAATTTCACTTAAATGGTGCTATTGAGAAATGATGTCTAAAGTTAGTGGTGATTTCATATCTTTTTCCTGTTGAAATAAACAAAAACTATCTTTATGTCATGTCGTGTTGCTTAACCTGCTACACACTGTGTTCACTCTTCAATAAAAGTCTGGAAGGGTAACAGATGCAGTGTGCCTACGCACCACAGGATGGCGCAACGTATTTATGTCTTTTGTTGAAACTGCTTTGGACTATCCAAATGATACTGCCTGATGGTCTTCATTTAAATGACTGTCTTACGATTTCTTAAAAAAATAAGTGACAAAGATAGGATAGATTTAGATTTGAAGACATACAAAGTTGCAAAGCATACCAACAGCAACGAAGAACTGCACAATTGTGCTTCTATTTGTGACTTCAAAATAGAAGTCCTATAGTTTGGTGTTAAATTGGAAATAGTAATCCGCAATATACACATTGCGAAATATCAGTCATCTTTTGCAGCGACCTCCACACCAACCCGTCTATAGATAACTAACGTGTGCGATCTGCGTAAAAAGGAAATACAGTGTCGGACACAGGTTGTCTCCTGACATGGCATCACGAGCTTATGTTTATGCTACTTCAGAGAATATGGCATCGAGAGTCGGGGGATGATTTTAACGTTGTGTCAGAACGATTTGACAGGCAGGCGGAGGCGTCTAAAAATATCCGTGACGTTTCAAAGCCGGAAACGGCGCGTCTGCTGCACAGGCACACGACGACGCAGAGCAGCTCCCGGCCTAACATGCTCCCTAGGAGTGTGAATGTGACTCACCTGTTCGGACAACTCGGCTAAATGGGTGGGTTATGACCTTCAGTCGCTGCCGTCGGGAGACAAAATAATACCGAAAAAAAGAAAAGAAAAAACAACTCCTCCATAGTTAAAAAGTACCTTTTTTTCATTAATAAGGCAAACGCAATAGAAGTATCGAAGTAGCCTGTCATATTACCTAAAGACGTGCTAGATGGATTTTATTATTTTCATTATTCACTGAAAAATTTACATAGATAGATAGATAGATAGATAGATAGATAGATGGATGGGTTCTCAGCTTTCAGCACCACGGACAGTTCTGCACTGTTAGACTATGGGTGAGGCTCCGTTCTTTCACTGTCACTTCATGGGCGTATGTTGTACTTTTGTGTGTATAATATAGATTGTAAATGCACTCTCTGGACTTTTAATGAAGTTTAATCTTGGACAAAAATACACAGTGTTGTCTCTCTGAAGTCTGCCGTAATAATAGGGCTCAAATATAAACCAGGCTATAACCCGCGGCTGATAGGAAGTTTGTAATTGCTCTCTTTGGAGTACACACACACACACACACAAGAAAAAAATCCCTGAAAATGCCGAATGCTCTATACCCAGTCCCGACGCAGTGGACTGCTGTGCGTAACACGTACATGTTACGCACAGCAGTGTCAGTGTATGCGCACAGTCCTGGCTAAGTTAGTGTGTTGGGACTCCCTCCTTACCCACGCTACGCTCAGGATATCTTGTGCAGAAAGCTTCAAAGTGGAAGCCAGGTCAGACGATCCGACCGTAAAGGCTGCAACATGCGCCCGCCACTACATGCTGCGTTTCAGCCCCTCAGCGCACCTGACACGTCGCCTGGCTCACTTTTAACACGCGCAATTGTCTCGTTCCCTCTGTTTCGCACTCCACATGAGGCTCGCAGCCAGGCTGATCATTGGGGACAAAACGATGGTTGGCCGATAACTGAGCCCGTCCCCGCGCACGGAGCAATGGACTTCAGTTTTACTTGAAGAGGCAAATGGAGAATCCAGCAAAGTATCTCTCGTCAGTGCAGGGTATTGACTCTGCGCGGGCACCCCTCGGAGAGATTATGTGGAACAGTACTGAAACTGAGGCAAAAAGCGACGGGAGAAGGGATATGGTGGCACGCACAGTGACGGGCTGTCTGCTTTCTCTGCTTATCCTATGGACCCTGCTGGGGAACATCTTGGTCTGTTCCGCGGTGCTGCGCTTTCGGCACCTACGGACCAAAGTCACCAACATTTTCATCGTGTCCCTAGCGCTGTCGGATTTATTCGTAGCTGTCCTGGTCATGCCCTGGAAAGCTGTGGCAGAAGTAGCTGGCTATTGGCCGTTTGGCACTTTCTGTAATGTGTGGGTTGCTTTTGATATTATGTGCTCCACCGCCTCCATCCTTAACCTCTGCATTATCAGCGTGGATAGATACTGGGCCATCTCCAGTCCCTTCCGCTACGAGAGGAAAATGACCCAGCGAGTTGCCTTTGTTATGATTAGCATCACTTGGACGTTGTCTGTGCTCATTTCATTCATACCGGTCCAGCTAAACTGGCACAAAGCCAGCGGTGACGACATGGTTGGAGCGCACAACTCTTCCATAAGTAGGCAGGTAGAGGAAAACTGCGACTCCAGTCTGAGCAGAGAGTATGCGATATCCTCCTCCTTGATAAGTTTTTATATCCCAGTGGCAATTATGATTGTAACATATACCAGGATATATCGGATTGCGCAAATACAAATTAGAAGAATAGCCTCTCTGGAGAGAGCGGCAGAACATGCGCAAAGTTGCAGGACCAACAGAATAGAGTGCCAACACCACAACACACTGAAAACGTCGATTAAACGTGAAACCAAAGTGTTCAAAACTCTGTCGGTGATCATGGGTGTCTTTGTGTGTTGCTGGCTACCTTTCTTCGTTTTAAACTGCATGGTCCCGTTCTGCGACAGGCCGGCGGCAGACCGGGATGCGGGTCTTCCGTGCGTAAGCGAGACGACCTTTGACGTCTTCGTGTGGTTCGGCTGGACCAACTCCTCTCTGAATCCCATCATATACGCCTTCAACGCTGAGTTCAGGAAGGCCTTCGCCAGCCTCTTAGGCTGCCGCTATTTCTGCTCCAACACGCCAGTGGAAACTGTTAACATCAGCAACGAGCTGGTGTCGTATAACCAAGATACCCTCATCCACAAAGAAATCGCGAACGCTTATGTGAATATGATCCCCAATGTCGTTGAATGTATCGAGCATGAGGAGACTTTCGACAGGATTTCACAATTTTCTCACAACCACGAAAACGCCACCGACTCGGTTTGTGACCTGGAGGACTGCGAGGCAGACATCAGCCTTGACAGGATGTCACCATTCACACCCAATGGATTACACTGACTCCACACCTTGTCTCTCCCCGTGCGTAACTGGATGTATTGGTAATAATTTCATTGTTCACTCAGCTCTTTGCCTCTTCACAGGAGGTTTCTGTGCGGCAGCCCTTGCTTCTGGGTTCAGGGCTGTCTTGGAACCCTCTAACGGACACTTAAGCAGGGGCATGTCTCTGCAGCCACAAGGCCAACCTGACATGAAATGTGATGTTTTCTTGTTGTCTGAAACAAATTTGATGTGTAGGTGTTTATTTAAATGACAAGTGAAGTCTGTGTTCCTTTGTTCAAGGTTCAGTGTTGCTAAAGCTGTTGTTTACTCAGAGGCTTTAATGGCACCATCGTCTGATGTCCATCATGACTGAGGGAAAGTGTTTGTAAAAACAAGACTCTTTGCTGCTTAATAACTTCATGTGTATCCAGTGTTCACCTTTCCACTGAGTATGAAAACTGGGGGAAAGCCTTATAGACAGTGAAACCAAGACAGTCAAATGCAGTTATTTCAGAGCCTTATAGCTTATTCAAATAACAGCTTTGAGACATAAAAGGAATGTGTCCTGTAGAATTCAAGTTACACGATGCCAAAATGCAGTATTAAAGCGTTTTGCCACTGCACCACCCCAGTGACTCTTCCAACATGCCTGGATGATATAAATCACATAATCTAATGCTATAAATACAAAAAAAGGGGAATCTGTGTGCATGTGACTACGATTCATCGGAGTAATTTCAACAATTAAAACTGTTACTACTTTTTGTGATCATTTATTTCTCATTGAGGCCAAAACTACTGTAATTCTTCTGCTTTATGAGCCCGATTCAACTCTGATTGAAATAACTAAAAGGAGAAAGATTGACCAAAGACTTCAAGGAGAGCATTGATAGACACAACAAGGGTGCAGTGTCATGTCAGCTAGAGGAAATGTTACTATAGAAGCCTAAATACATGTGTGGCCATTGGCCCAACACAACTGGATGTCATGCATCACCTCTCCTACATTTCTCTCTTATCTTTGTACTGTACAGATGACCTGATCTGAATGTATACTACTGTCCTTTAAACAGTGACGTGTGTCATCATTTGTCTAATAAAATGCTGTCATGCATCAGAGTGAGCTGGTATCTTTGCGAACCCGATATTCACATTAACAGGATTTCAGGTGGTTTCTGTGCAGCTTGGAGAATTTTATTTTAAGCATAACAGGAAGTGAGTTCATTCTTATGTACATCCATATCTGACCCGTTCTTTTGACGTGTTTCTTCTTTTGGTATTTTGCATTCTTTGAACAGCTGAGATTGACAGGAAGTGTTGGCAGAGAAACAACTAGTGAGGGGACATGACATGCACCAGAAGTGCACTCAAAATGAAGAACGTTGTGGTTACTTGGTTACATGGTATACAAGCTGCTGCCCCACCAAGACTTGATTTGACCTGTCTTCCACAGGTTTGGGCAGCTGGTGTATTTTCTCTGACACACGAAGAAAGGTTTGAAGTCACAGTTGTGTAGGTAAGGCAATACAAAGAGCAGAACATGGAGGCGAAGCAGCTCATTTTTGTACTTGCAATTTATTTTTCTTTAAAGCAATATTTTTATTTAATGTAGAAATCAATCAATGTTTAGACGTCGTAAATAACATGATACATCTGAAGCAAAATTTTGAATTGCCAGAAACATCTGTTAGTTTAGCCTTTTTTTCCCCAACAAAAGACAAAACCCACTGTGTGAAAAATCCCTTCATGGTTTGATCCCTGCATTTGGCACAAGTAAACAGAAAATGCTCCTTTTTGCCACAGTTATCTAGACTGATGCACTCCAACTCAATCATTCGTCTAAAATTGACTTCCGGATTCTGGATACATCAACCTCGGGTTCAATGCTTTACTAGGCTTCAGGATGAGTGACAAGTATTGGCCAAAGGAATATGTGAATAGGGAGAGATTAACAATGCAATGACTGCCAGAGAGTACATAATGCATACCATAGCTGTATAAATCATCAACAAAAGAAAGTCTGTGGCAATAATTCAGATTCCTCAGTCTTCTATATTACATCTGCAATACCACAAGGAAGCTATTTACCGCAACATGTTAATGTACAAAAAACCCCACAAGATAATTAATTCCCAAATAACTTCATTTGCATTTTTTGAAAACTTTCTTTTTACTTTGTATGAACTCAGGTTTTTAATATTAACCCAAGATGTTCTGTTCGCTGTAATTCATTACCTGATTTATGCTGCCAGTGGTGGAAGAATTATTTAGACAGTGTACTTAAATGGGAACTCTACAAGCAGCTTCCTGTAACCCACCTATTAAAAAAAGAACGTTTTTGTCTCTTGGCAGGGAGACGCAAACAGATTCTGCATGACATCTGTGAGTTTTATTTGAGGTGTCACTTTAAGACACCAAGTTAAAAAAACAAACAACCAGAAGAACATGCTGGGCTACTCATGTATGCTTGAGGTTATTTGCCGTTATTGGCGTCAGACATTCAAATTTCTGAGAAAACTGAAGCTGGTAAAATTGTGGGTAATACAAGCAGATTTTGAAAAGGAAGAAAACTGAGTAAAAAAAAAAAGACTTTCATGCTGCTTAAAGCACAAGCTTTATAGTCTGAGTCTGGTGACATTAGAGGAGTCCAAAACTAAATAAGAGAAAATGCTGTAAAAATATGCAAAAGCATTTAACTTGAGTCAGTCATGCCTTCAAAATAATTTAAAAGCTGTAGTTGTATTTTAATTATCTAAATCCATCCACTGTATCACGAGTTTATAACAGGCTTCCCATGTAAAATATAAGAAAATAGTGGAATAATGAGTACTATATTTACTTAAATACTATTACTTATTTCGCTATATAATAACTCAAATATTAAATAAACCACTCAAAAATAGATGTTTTGATGTCTAAACAGTCACATTTTATTTCCTCTGCAGCTCTTTTTTATATTTGATAAGTGAATTAACGTTTTCAGTGTAGAATTAACTGCTAACAGTTACAATAAGGTAAGATATGATAGCACGAAATGGAAAGACATACACTTTTGCTGGCCACACAAAATATCAAGACATAGCCGAAAATTTATATTCCAACAACACTAAAAAACAGAAGTTTAAAGCCTCATTGCATGCCTCAAACCTAAAGTTATAACTCAAGTGATGGAGAAAAAAATAATCTACGTCCACACAGATATCCAAATGCGCTCTAAATGACACAGCTGTTCTTCTGCAAAGTGTCTCCCTTGACACATTTTTCTTTTCTTTTTTTGTTGGAAATTAAGTTATGTTCCCTCATAAGAGAAAATTTCGCACAGATGCCAGGGGAATACAATTAAGTGACACTGAGAAGAAAGCCTGTTATAACTGGATCCCCAAGGCTGCGCTTCGATGTTATACTAACCTACCACCTCATTCCCATTGCTGGTCAGTGTTTCTCTCATTTGGATGAAAGGCGGGTGATGGCAGGAGGGGACTGATAAAACAGGCTGCTTCTGACAGAATTGGAAAGTAGGTGATACCTCAGCAAGAACACATCAGACTTTGACTGATGATTTAGCAGTGACTGGTAGCATCATATTCAGGGCTTAAGGAATGATGCACTTTGACCCTTCATTTTTCATTAATTGCATCAGGGGTATAATTAAAGTAGGAGGTTTTGATGTCAGATTTCCTGGGTCATGACATCTACTTGAACTGAGACAGGAGTAAAACATATTTAAGGCTTTTTTTTAAAGCATTCATTCATTAAATGAGTGAAAAACAGGGAAGTAGAAGAATTCCAGGTTACGAGCTGTTTATTCATTCTCTGTGCTGTGCCATTGCAGTGTGGAACAGATTTGAAAGGTGGTTTGACCTCGATATACAGGCATGACAGGAGAGGTGGAGAGGAAGTAGAGGCAGGCTTTAGGGGGGTTACACCATCCGTCAGGACACATTCATCAAAATCACTCTGCACGCACACATGCACACACGCACACACGCAGCCAGCCACATGAAGCACACGCATTCAGAACATTCAAAACCACCGCTACAAGAGATTTGCTCGAATCTGTCTTTTTTTACCTTGCTAGAAAGTAGACACACTACTTTTTTTTTCTCATTTCACTCCCTCACTGGGTTCTCAGCATGTCTTTTTCCTTATTCTTCAGAAGATTTCAGTCATCTTAGAAAAAGCAGAAGAGGCAGTTGTTTCTTTTCCTTTTTTGAATGGTGTGAGCTGCAAGCAGGGTAAAAGGGCCCTTTAATTACCCTAACTCAAACCTGGCCTGTATTATGGGATAACCCATCTCTACCTACAGATGGCAGTTTCAAAATCATGGACAAGTTCCAAAAAATGTCGAAAATTAAGTATTAAGCTACGCAGCTTTGTTGACTTTTTTTTTAAACTGCAAGACATGGCTGACTGTGTCAGTGCTTCAAACTGGCTGACACTGTTACGTGAAGAAAAAAGTGTTCCCTTTGAAAATATTAAACAGCTACAGGCATGTTTTACAAGGAAAACATCAGTAAAGAGTGCAACAACAATAAAAATAAATGGCAGAAAATTTGCAGGGGCGGTGAACAGTGTTTATCTAGCAGCTGATGTGAGCATCAAACTTCTTAAAAAAAAATTCAAAAAGAAAATGCATAATGCAATGTTGATGCTTTTTACCGGAATTTCTCCACTGAGACTTCAGGGTAGCTGTGCGATCACAGGAACCTGCCAAAGGAAATTGGACATGGCAAGTGACAGCCAGGAGGTGAGCACAGGTAACATTTGGCAGGAATTAATATCATGATTTTTTTTTAATTTAAAGAAGAAAGACTATGCTGTGCAATGCTTGTTTAGGTCTGCTACCATGATTAGCTGGTAGAAATCACTGATTGTTACCAGTGTGACTCAGTTCTGAGTTAGCCTCGGGGTAGAGTGGGCTTGAAATAAGTTGGACTGTATTTTTCTAGGAGACTATAATTTGCATTTGTCTACCCCAAGAGTGCAGTAGACTGGTTTGATAATATAGATCAGTATAACATTTCTGAGTGAAATCTCACTAATATTAATGTCTCTCCA
This sequence comes from Neolamprologus brichardi, assembly GCF_056152115.1. NCBI lineage: Eukaryota > Metazoa > Chordata > Actinopteri > Cichliformes > Cichlidae > Neolamprologus > Neolamprologus brichardi. The sequence continues at coordinate 8,886,566 of NC_142108.1, forward strand.
TCTTATTCCTTCACTTTTCGTCCTACACCGACACTGTCATGTTCCACTTAGACAATGACTCTTTCAACTCCACTAAAATTTTAACAATTGCATCTTTTTCCTTCTCGAGATAAAAAAAAAGAAACTTTCTGACTTAGGCTGTCTTTTGAACTGCATTGTTAAAGAAGCGCTCTCCTTCAAAATCACCAAAACACTGTTGCATACCTGTATTAGAACAGTTCAACTTTGAAGATCAGACATTCCTCTCTGACACTTTCTTTTAACTGTTGCTGCCATACCATCCTTTTCCTCTCTCTGACGCAGTCTGAGGTTTTGAGTTACTCTGGTGAGCTTGAATGCAGAGACTGACTGGTGTCTATTTCCCCAAAAGGCTCCATGTCCTGCACAAACTCTCACGTGGGCAGAGCAAAACATGTTGAGGCAAGACTCCGTTTGGAGTGTTTGTGGTTTCAGTACAAACAGTTTCTCTCTGAAGGAGAGGGACAGAACAGGAAATACTCAAAAAACACAAGAACAAGAATATACACTTTTAAGAGGGAAAAGTAGTTGCCAGTATTTATTTATTTATTAGAATTAGCCAAATGCTATTATTCTAAATATTATTCTGTTATAATGTTGTTGTGATTTGGTGCTATATAAATAAAACTGAATTGATAGGAACACAACAATAACTCAAATAACAACTTGTTACTACAAAAGGTATGCACAAGAGCACATCTGAATGCACAATGCATCAAACCTTAAAGCAGAGACAAGCATATATTAATATTTTAACAGTGAGGAAGTCTGATAAATTATTTTCATAAGGGCCATCTGGATGTGCAACATAGCATCTTACCAACGCACAGACTGGCTGGAGTCGGCCTTAAAAATGAAACTTCTCCCCATTAGCTAGCTCACTGGAACTTCATTTTTTCTTCATGACAGTAATGCTGTCTGTACCAGACATTTAGTGACTTCTACTGAAGGGATCCTGACCAAGTGCCAGTATAGAGCAAGTTTGAAGCCAGATTGCTCTCATTTGGAAAACAAAACAAAGTTGACAGATGGCTGACATTGTGAGCAGCCAACATTACAATGTACTAAAAAAAAGAAAGGGATTCTATATAACTATGAATAAAATATTAATAAATACTGGCCAATTCTCAGAAATGTAGAAAATCATGCTGCTTATAATAAAAAAACCCTAAAAAAAACCAAATTAAAATATCTTTTTATTGTGATAAAAGATCCCCGTTCTTGCAGTGCTTATAAAAAACCCAGAAAACACTGAACTGACGGGGCCTCTTCTTATAATTAAAACAGCTCTATCACAATAAAGAGATAAAAAATCCCACTGTTGTAATCATGGCATGGTGAGTCATAATTATGAGGCCCTCTGTTGAAAATATTGTGGTAATTTCTGGATATGCAAAAGTTATAATTACATGATTTTTTTCCCATTGATAACTAAGGAAGAACTATTGTTTCTTTCCATAATCTTCCTCTGAGAGGTGAAAAATATTCATGCAATCAGTTACTCAAAAATCAGCTACTGAAAACTGTATTCAGGTTTAAATAGTCATGTGTCAGTATAATTTAATTGTTTCATCAAAATGACCACTGTGTGAATCACCTGCCAGACTCTATATGGGAATGAAAGCCCTGAGGCAAGCGTTATGTCATTTTACAAGGAGGATGAAAGCATAAAATGGAAAATGCTGCATGGAGAGCAATGATGCCGTGCTCTTATGTACAAAAATCTGAGCTTTAAGTTAATACTTTAAGATCTGGTGGTTATAAATCAATAATGTGTGGATCTTTTGCTCTGTGACTCTTCATCGCCTTGCATTTTGTTATTGTCATCTAGCAGACGTCGTTCAGATAAATCTGCTCTGTGGAAAATTGGAGTTCACGCGACAAGGTCAGGTGCACATTTGTAACACTTTGGAATTGAACAGCAAGAGTCCATCTATCAGCTAAGACTAACTGTTAATTATGGACACGAATAATTTCATTTGTTTCAGTTTGAGCTGTCTCCCTCACATCGTGATGCGATTTTTAAATACTTTGTAAGGAGGTATTTTAATTGATCTTACAACCCTATATTAAATTTGAATGTGAATAAAAACATGCAATGATTTATAAATTGTCAAAACTTTTACACTATAAGTTATTGCACTTGGACTTATTTTAATCACTTTAATTCATGTTACTAATTAAGTTGCCAATATTGTTTTATGACCTTGTAGATTAAAATATATGAAATGATTTCAGCTACAGTACTTTATTATTTGTTTTATGTACAACATTTTGCTTGTTACGGCCTCTTGTAAAAGGTGTTACTGCTGCTACTGCTCATGTTGGGACTGGTCAGACTGTAGAAGTCTGAGTAATATTTAGATATGTGAGAAGAGTGAAAACAGTCAAGTTCACACTTTCCTGTTTTGTTATTGTTTAATGCAAAAGATCTACATCTAATAAAAACTCACTACCTATACTGTAGCTGTCTTGTGTGGTTTTTCAGATCTTTTGGGTTTTTTTTGAAAGAAAGTTTTTTTTTATCTCACTTTTGGTTTTTAGGCCTAATGAAGGTCTCCCTCACTTGCACTTTCTTAGGCCTTGTATTTCAAATTACAGCGAAAAGCTATAAGACACAAATTCAATGCTTTATGCTCCATTTGTCATGAAATAACAAGGGAACAAGCCTCACCTGGCCATGAAACTGCCTGTCAGTCAAGTGTCAAATTATTTTGGAGACCCTGAAAATGAGGGACTATGTGAGGAAAAAAGGAAAGAAAGGATGTCTGGAATATATAAACAGTTAATTCCTTTTTTGGGGGGTAAAAACCCCTTGCATTAAGCTGAAAGTCTGCATGTCAATCACATCCTAGTTGTTTCTTTTTAAAATCCATCGTGGGACTAAAGGGACAGGGACTAAACTACAAAGATTGTATCTTTTGTTGGGTCCAACAAAAACATGGTGTCCACAATAAAACTAAATATGTAAAGAATACACATTATATTATTTGATTATTTATTTTACATGTATACAATTAGGACAAATAACTAAAATTCAAAAATAGTATGTATATTTTGATCTTATTTAGGAATTTTAGAGATTTAAAAGAAAAATCATTTCAGCATAAAATCATCTCTGGAGCTTTTATGATAGCAGTGCACCTTTGCTTTATTTAAGAAACAGTTATCCCTTTAAAAGTGCAGAAAAAAAAGTTATTACCCCCCACACACAAAAAAAAACACAGACACAGATAAAGAAATCAGGAGGGGGACAAAGTCACAGCACTGCAAATATTCGTTTACTTTCATATAAATGTCATCATTTTGTTGTGGACACAGAATTGCAAAAGAGACTGTATAAAAAGTGTCATCCCCTCCCAGTTTTATACATTTCATGTTTAGAAGAGTTTAAAATAATAAATGTGCTATAATTTATGGAGGGAAACAGATATTTAGTGTAGATCTGTAATTTATATAGGTATAAATATTATCCTTAGAGGACACTCCAACTAAGCTATAAAATGCTTTAATAAGAACAAATATATGTCTGTGGGGTTCGCAGGTGTCTGAAAATGAAACTTCACTTCTTTGAGGGCAAAACTGTAAAATAGATTTTTCAGCTGTTTACATTCCTGGCAGTTCTGGTGAAGCCATCTCTGGTACAAGATTTTAAAAGAGAGGTATGTGTCAAAGGAATTCCTCTATTGTAAGTTTTTCATGATAAGGACAACATTAAACAAAATTAATTTCTTAACCATGCTCACCAGACACTTTACTAGGCACACGTGGCTAGATTCAGGTTGCCCTCCCCTTTGTTTTTAGAACTGCTTTAGTTCTTCATGACATTGATTCAATAAGATGGTAGAAATGTGGATCAGAGACTTCGGTCCATATTGACATGACAGCATGATATACAGCCATATATCCAGCACCTGTCTGGCTATCTGATACCAACAAGCATATCACATTTACCTAGATCACCTTTGTAATTTGGAGACATCTTGGCCATATCTCCATGGATAAATACATTGGTTTGCGGCCAAATAATTGGTTAATTAGATATTTCTGTTAACGGGCAAATGAACAGGCATACCTAATAAAGTGGCTGGTGAGTGTATACCCTAAAACACTTTAAAGAAATACAAGACCTTGGATGATGCCCTCATCTTCTCAAGGGAAAGGACTCAGCACTTCCCGTAACACAGGTCATCCCTTCAGGTTAACTGCACACAAAGGTGATGGTGCAATCTCGCAACGAGACAATGACAAATGTGACAGCACTTGGAGACACTGATTATCATAAAATCTATTATTCCATAGCAGACCTGTATGAGTCATAGTCTCTTTCTGGTCTGACTCCTCCTGTGATGATGGGCAGAAGCAGAAGAGTGAAACTTTGTTCCAGCTGCTTTGATTGGACCAAACTGAGTTAGGCTCTGCTGAGAGTGTATTTAAGAAATTATCTCTGTGAGCAGTATGACAGTTTCTGGTGTGATTATATGATTTAGTGCAGTTATTTGTCTTTTGGCTCTAACATGTATTCTACTTAACAAAGCTCATTTAGCTTCATTCAGTCATGTTACTCCTAGTTTACTTGTTAATGTACACAGTGCCTTTATAACAGCTGTTATTAATTAATTATATATTTATCATTACCGGTGTTGCAAACAAATATGCTGTAATTTGCTTGTCCTGAAGTATGAATCAAGCATAAATTCAGAAAGGGAATTATTTTTGTTTTCTTTTTCTTTTCATAAATTATGTTAAAACAGCAACAGCAATGTGTGTGTTCATAAATATGGCTACTAAATAAAATTATAAGGTCTTGAAGATTTATGTCTTGAGGTATGTTAATACTGTTATTTGAAATAACAGTCACTGTTGTTAGAGCTTTATATTATAAAGCTCAACACATATATGTGTTGGTATTTTTCAAGTAGTAGTTTGTTTCTGGTAAATAATCTCACAGTGTGAACTATAATCCCTTTGATTTGAGCCCCGTAGTCGCAATAACTAATCACACATTTAGAGTAATTAATTGTAGAGAATAGATCAATACCATAAACCCACCTTTTAATTTGACTGTTTCTTTTTTAAACTTATCTGTCATTGTCTTTAAATCTGGTTGACAATTTATTTTTTTTTTTTTTAAAGTATAATTTGCAAAAAGAAGAATATTCTTCACATTGTTATGGATGGGCATGAGTGAAGACCCCACTTTAAACTGCAAAGGACAAGCTCTCTAAGTGCTCTAAAAAACTGAAACCAACGTGACATTTTAGATGAACAAAGAGATTCTTAAGTCTGTTTGTACTCATGAAATCCTCGTAATGCTTAACATTATACCCTTGCAGTTAGCTTTTATATAAGCAGTGCGCTAACAGCTAACAGCACAGGTCAACAGATACTTATAGCTATAGGCAGCAAGATATGAAGTTTGTCCTCAACTGTGTTGACATTACAACCTGTAATAACAGAGTAATTACATATAATACCATTTGAAACCCTTCTGACAATACCTATAATACACATGATTTAAAATGACAGATTACTTCCTCTTATGCTCTAAACATCATCTCTTTGCTCCTCTCTACATTACTATGCACTGTACTAGTTCAGATTAGGCAAACATCCACTCACTCCACTACTTTATCTACTTACTAGCTGTAGGGTTTGCTTTGACAGCTCCATGACAACTTTGACCAAAGTTACATGTAATCCTTGGGGCTCAGGGAGTCCTGTGTGAAAGTGGCTAATCCCACCGGTGCCTCTAATAAGGCAATCCTCGCGTCTGACAAAATTATTCAGCAATGTCAATATTTTCCTCCCACATCACTTCACTATCCTGCTTATTACTCAGTTAAGCTCCAGCAAAGGGCACCTTTTTGTCTGAGAGGGAATTGACTAAAACTCCAAAAATAAAAAATTCATGAACAATTAACCTGATCCGTGATTGAAGTTTACTTATTCTGATTAAACGGTTGCTGCGGCACATTACTGTGATACTTTCAGAGTCAAAACCGTTTGCATGCAATGGTGTAGTGTGGCAATACTGATGGAAAGGTAAGAAAAGTACGGTCAGATATAAATCCAACATACAATGCCAGCTGCAAAGCTGCAACATGCAAAGTGTGCTGAAGGATAAACGTGTTCATGCAAAATACTGACTTTCAAGTTCATTAGAACTATACAAACTTTGCTTATGCTTTATAAACTGCAGTTTCATATATGTTTGCACATGTTTCAATAAATTTTCAAATTTTCCTTTCAAAGTTTAAAGAAATTAAGGCTCAGAACCTTTCCACACTACTGTATACAAAATGTAAAGACATGAGTTTAAAATGAAAGCTGGCTCCACTGTCTAGGCCTTTGTTTCAGCAGACTGTATTGAATAGTCATGCACTTTAGTTTCCATCTGCTTGCATATAAAGTGATTTTATTCATGAAGCAAACAATTGTTTTTTTTTTTTATTATTAATGCTCTCTACAGAAACAGGATACTGTGATTGCCTCTTCATGCAGGGAGAGCGAGAGAGAGCGAGAGAGAGAGAGAGAGAGAGAGAGAGAGAGAGAGAGAGAGAGAGTGTATGTCAACAACCTTCAATTCAATTCCCATTAGACACTAATTGTTTAGATTAGTGATCTCAGGTTCTTAGTCTGCAGCTTATGCTGACCGAATCCATGCATTTGCAATCTGAAATAGTTTCCTGCTTGTTACTAATTGCTATTCAGTCCCCACAAGACCACAACTCATGACGCCATTGATGCGTCAGGTACGTACTGTACTGTATCCTGATCAGGTAATTACTATCAAAATCGGATCCACTGACAAACAACAAAACATTTACTGGTAGACTTACATTGGATTTGGTAATAACTGAATATTTCATTAGTCTTGAACAGTGAGGTGAAAATGCGATATTATCCACCAGGTGAACAAACCACCCCGGGTCAAGTAGTTTTATAATGTGAAACGTCATGAAATGCAGATTAAAATCATCACACATGAGTCTCATGTGTTGATCATAACACAAAAAACCAATGTATTTTGTTGAACACACTCAGAACATTTTATAGTTTTGTTTGTTTGTTTTATTTTGTTTTTGTTTTGGTTCACTTGTTTGCTTTTTATGGTGACATCTGTTGATCTTGGAACCACGGCATTCCTATTTTTATATTAGTACAGAATAATAGCATTATTCTACTTACCTCTGAAGAAACATGCATCTAGATGAAGAAGATAATAAACCACAAGCAATTACATCAACATTTTTTTTTAACAACACTTCAAAGAGAATGCCAAAGATAGCAGGTAAAAAAAATTCTTTTATACTTAGTGCTGAGTATAAATAATTCAATTGGTTCTGTAGCTAGGGAGCAAATTAAATGTCTGATAAGGAATAATTTCTGGAGAATCCGCTCGCAATCTAAGCAAAGGCCTTCTTCTCACACTGTGTCATCATTGAAGTAGCTGGGTGAAGGTGACAGAGAGCAGAGGTGGTGCTGCCTCTCTGAGTGTTGACCTGTGACGACTGAGGAATCGGTGGCAGGTTAGTGGATACTGGCTCGGGCTTTGATGACTTCTAATACTAGGGAATCAGGTTGCAAGCCTTTTCTGGTAGCACGGTAGCAGATAATTATGCACCAGTGTGTGGGCCTAAAGAAATTAATAAGTAAATAGATAAATAAATAACTTAGTAAATATGTAAACAACCCTGCCTCACCCGCCCCACCTTCTTAATGAACAGCTAGCAAAACATTTCCAGTAATTTTGATCTTGTTGGATTATTATGTATTTAATATATTGAGCTGTTTGAATGTATTTAACCTGTTTTCTTCCAGTTTTGACTGCTGTAAAACAATAATTTTCCAAGTTTTGGGATAAATACATTATGTCTGACTTAATTTGATGCACAGTCTTTATATGAGGCAAAATGGGTGCAAACCATAACCTGAAATTTAACACTTGCATATGGGAGTGATGTTGGCATATCTTCCTCTCCAAGCAGGAACAATCTGAAAAGTTCTTTTAGCACTAGATCCATGAATTCATTCTTCATCTATAATGACTTCAAAGGCAGCTGCCTAATATCTACTGTTATGTATCTCTTAGTCATTGATGGATGTGTTATTTTATCCATAACAACCTTAGTTTCGGGGTGGCTGGAGAGAAGAATTATTCTTAATCAACCGAAGAGTGAAAAAAAAAAGCAGGAAAATCTACGACCTGACTGCAAGAAGCATTTCATGGTTTCAATAAATAATAAATAAGTTCAGTGCTTCTCATTTCTGACACTATAAAGATCGTATGATCAGCAGTGCAAAACATTTCCTTGACAAATAGAGCTCGATATTACTCCACCATGGTGCAGTTCCCATGGAGCTGTCAAATTATTCTGTGTAAACTACTGCTATACAATAATTAAATAATAAATACAAAAAATACGAAAAGTAAATTTCTAGTAAATAGAAACAAAAAAAGAGGATGCTATTAGTCTTTAAAGAACACAACACTCAACTATTTATCAAACTAAACCCAGTCAGGAGCTTAAGTTAATATTTTAATGCACTCGCTATTGAACAAATAAACAAATGGAAATATAATAAATGGAAGAGAGTGCAGGTTTGACATTTGTATGGACTTATGATTTCCAGAGACAGATGTCTCATGACACCTTGGAACTGGGAGGGAAGTGTTTGTCCCCCACATTTTAAATAAACATTACAAATACATTTAAATTGCTGTGGTGTTTGTAACACTGTTTTAGAAAGAAATAAAAAGAAAGAAATTCATTCCCTTATCACTTTGCTGCAACTCAGTTGCTTAAAGTTTTCAGTCATGGTATTAATACAGAGGATTTACTTCACTAGTTTGATCAAAGAGATAATTTGGAGAAATCCTTTTTACTGTGACAGATGCATGCTTGTTGAACAAGCAGCACACAAAAAGCATTAAATACTGAATGTAACAAGCACGACGTGTTGTGTGGGATCTGGCTGTGGGTGCTATTAATGTTAGCAGTAATAAAGTTAGCAGACATGCCCATTCTTCTTCTTTTCTTTTCTTTTCTTTTCTTTTCTTTTCTTTTCTTTTCTTTTCTTTTCTTTTCTTTTCCAAAACTAAACACACCATTTAAGTGGGTATACATGACAAGGACTCAACAGACTTTTTTCTTACTACAAACCTGCTGTATATGTAGCTGGAAATACAGGCTGAAGAATAACTAAAATAGCTGCCTATATGGTGATAATTCATTTGTCCACTGAAAAATAAGGTCTAAATTTAAGGGTCTTTTTTTGTTGCCTTACTCTTTGAGTCCTTAAATGGCCTGTGGCTCAGTAAAGAGGAGTGTGAAACTAGAAACCTCAGCTGTGTAAACCTTTGTAGGGCTAGGAAAGTTAATACATTTTCCTCCCTTTAGGATTTCAAATGCTACGTGGACAAATAATCTAGAAACTGTAACATAGAGTTTCCCAGTATTCAGTTTTGCTCAGGAACTAAATACAAACATAAACTGACTTTTTATTAGCAAGTCATCCTTATTGTCTTCTTATCAATTGAACCAATTACTTAAACTGGATACATCGTCAACCACCGAGTACTGGTGGGATTGAATTACATAGTGAAACAAAGTACTATTTTCAGTGTAATCCTGGGTTTGCCAGGGATTGTTGCTGAATGACTGGTTCATCTTATGTTTTTTTGTGTACAAAGGCACATTATGTGTCGACACTGATGTCCTAAGTGGGCCCCAGGGAGAGCTTCTGTGTCTTTCTTAAATATACTAGGGCAACATGTAATATGACCATTAATGTGGTTGAACCCATGACTGCTGACCAGAGAACAAAGATCTTCAAGAACTTCATTCAACCAGTCAGCTCAGTCAGCTAAGAATACAATGCTATAATAATAACATATAGAAACCCACTTTTAAAGTGAGACAGTCTTTTAAATGTAAATAAAAAACAAAATGCAATGATTTTAAAAACTCACTTAATTCCAATAAAGTAAGGAAAACATATCAAATGTTAGAACTAAGAAAATAAGAAAAATATTTGCTCATTGGGATTTTAAATGCAGTAACACAACTTTTAAGGTTATTTTTAACAAAAGGCTGGAATAGTAAGAGGGACAAAAAAAGTGAGTTTCTCAGACGTAAAGATGAGCAGAGATTCACCAATCTTTTGCATGCAAAAGATGTATATAAAATGTGAAATAATGTCAGAATAATGTTCTTCAGTTTAAAATTGTGAAGAATATTTCATTATATACAGTATATAATGTCATCACAGGATTCAGAAAACCTGGAGAAATCTCTTTGTGCAAGGGACAAAGCTGAAAATCAAAACTGGATGATCTTTGGGCCTTTGGGCAGAACAGCATTAAAAACATTAAAAACAGGTTGTATCATGGAAATCATTGCATAGGCTCAGGAACACTTCCAAAAATCACTGATCATCTGTGAACATAATTTACTGTATCATCCACAAATGCATATTAAAACTCTATCATTCGACGAAGATATAAATCGGTACAAATAAAGATATAAATGGATTCTATTCAATTTAAAAAGCACCAAATCACAAGAACAGTCACCTCAAGGTGTTTTTTGTAAGGTAAAGATCCTACGATAATACAAAGAAAACTCCCTCAATCAGTCTCCCAGATGGTGACAACGGGAAGGAAAAACTCCCTTTAACAGGAAGAAACCTCCAGCAGAACCAGGCTCAGGGAGGGACGGTCATCTGGCATGAACCTGAACCTAGACACACCACAGCTTTATCACACAGCAGAACAGAGTCCCATCGGTGATAGGGAGCCTAGACGATGGTGGTGTAGATGAAGATGGTGGCTTGAATGGAGACCGAGTGAGGAGGGGGAGATGGTGATGTGAAGGAGCACGAAGGTGTCTGCAAGTGAGGATGACAGATGCACAGTGAATGCTGATTGGCCTGAAGAAAGCTGGGTGAAAATAATTGGGCTAGATCACAATCAGCTTGACAGTGTGAGAAAGTGGAAGTGTGGAAAAGCTTCAATTAGCCATCAAAGACCTGGGAAGTAGACCACAGATCTTTGTTATCTTCTCATGAGCTTCATTAGATCATGACTGACTGCTGCCTTAGTCAACATGTAAGACAGGTTCACAAAGGTGGTTAAACAGCGTGTATTTTCTTCTCTGTTAACATTTAGCTGAAGCCAGGAGGCACTTCGTGTTGCTGCAGAGCACATAGAGTGAGAGCTCAGTTGAAAAGGTTAAGTTGCTGCAGGGTGTAAGACATTGTATGTCACCTTTTGTGAACAAACATCCACCATATGCAATGACTTCATGGTGTCTCGTGTCTTCGTGCTATGTAACACTAAACTATTTGGTCAATTGCTTTCATTACAAATGAATGGTCAGATAAGATGATAGGGTCAGTCTTCCTATCAGCTTTCTGACAATAAAAATAATAAATACATTACATGATACAGTAATACTATATATCTGAAAAATAACTAAAATATAAAAACTAACATATTTGACATATAAATATGTTAAATCTTTAACATTTTTGGTATTAGTATAATTATTTTTAGTATTTATTTTCTTGTGGTCCATTTAATTTATTCAGCTCCAGGCATAGTGGTCACTGATGAACAAAAATATGAAACAGAATTGGCTAATTTCCATATGATCCCTTGTTAGATGCTTCATTATAAAGTTAAATCTAAGAGTCATGTGTGGCATGCAGGATTTGGTCCCAAATGCATAACAAAAAAAACAGCTTTAATGGGAACAAAATACAGAAAAAAGGCTGGCCAGGAAGAAGAAACAAAAAGCAGAAAGACACAGAATGATGAGGGATGAACAGAGTCAAACTGGGGGAATAAATACAAAAAGGCGATGAGAGCAAACAATAGACGTCTGTGAGGACAGATGACAGTGGACAAAATAAAACAGACTGTTACTTAACTCGGGAACAGAAACATGCACTTGACAGAGAACAAAAACAAACTCAGGGACTTAACTATGACTACAAATTACAAAAGGAGACTAAAGCAGGACTGAAAATAAAATCACAAAGAAGAAACTAAGTGGAAAGATACAAAGGTGAAAATCTGAATCACAGGCAAACTAATAAACAAACTGAATATATTTAACCATAACACTTGAATGACCAAAAAGCACAAAACACTGGGCAAAAAACACTCATGACCATGACAGTAAGGTTAAATGCAATTTTCGCGAATGAGCACATTGTCGTGTAATACTTTGGCATTTCTCCCAGTTTCATAATTATAGGCTCAGGCTCAGGTCATTCACTCACTGGAAGATAAAGACACTTGGTATAGCATCTTTGTTATGTACGTGTATGTGAGATATTGACAATGTGCAATCAATTAGAATGGAAAAGTATTACTTAAAGCAACCCACTTACTATGTGCCTGAGTGTTGTCTTAAAAAGAAAGCTGTGGCTTCAAGGTGATCCTGCTTTTATTGCTTATGATTCTGTTGACCCAGGAAACATAAGAAATTCTTGCAGACAGGCTTTACTCCGGAGAGATGTTTCTGCTGCTCAGAGCATTTCTTGCTTTTCAAGTTATATTTTGGTGTCTGAGTTATCCAGGACTTGGTTTCAAAATTGATCCGCTTGTCTATTCATGCCTTTGTAATTTTCTTGCCATTGGACGAATTGATAATCTTTTCAATCCCTTTTGATTGGTTTGTCTTTGACCTTATGTTTTCAGCTTTTCTTGCTTCTCAGCGCCACTGCCAATACCAAACAATCTGTAAAGCTTCAACAGAGTTTTTTGTTTTTCTTTTTTTGTGTCCCGTTTGGATCTTTAGCCATCAGAATGGTTGTCTTAAGGCCAAGAAAGATGCCAAGCAGATTTATTTTACCAAGTGGATCATCATGGCCTTGCCATATTGGTCCATTTGATTGACCATTATTATAATTATGTATTTATTTTATTTTATTTTCGGTTGCTACAGACATGACTGGGGGATAGGACAGGGAGAAAGATTGAAGGAAAGAGAGGGAAAAAAAACAGAGGGTAGAAGAGATGGTGAGAAAGGGGGGAAGAAAGAAAGAAAAACAAACAAAACACCTGGATCACCTGTATAGAGATAAGAAAAAAACGGAAGAGAAAACAAACAAAAAAGAGCAACATAATAAATACAGCACCATCACAATAAACTAGCTAACAGTAGATAACAGTAGATACTAAATATTAAACGCTATTGTGCAGCACGCAAGATAGACAGCGCACAATGTGCTTTGAGGCAGCAGCCAAGAAAGGTGTAGTCCGCGTCTGTGAACACCCATGTGCACACCTGTGTGCACACCTGTGTGCATCAGCACACTTGTATTTAAAAGGTTTCTCCATGTAACGATCTGCTAGGGAGTGTGGGGAGCCATAGCCCCATCCCCCAGGGCATGAAGCAGGTATGGAGGAGATCCAGGCCCCAGACATCCAGAGGCCCCAGAGTACGAGGACACGAGGAGGACCACCACAGGGGGGGAACCGTGCCACCCTCCTGGGAAGAGCTGAGTAGAGCCCCAAACGAGAGGTCACCCAGCAGCTACGGAGCAGAGGCCAGAGGGGGTTGCAGTGGCGTGCCCGCGGGCTCTGCCGGCAGCCAGCTGTGCCAGAGAGGACCGAGCTTCATGCCCAGAGGCCAGAGGCCAGAGGCCTGAGGGCACCCCACCCCCCGGAAGGGGCCCAGCCGGGCCACAGGTGCCAGGCCCCGCCAATCGGCCACCGGCAGTGAGCCGGTACATACATGAGCGCCCAGCCCCAGTCGAGAAGAACCACCAACACACCAACGTCTGAGGGCATCAGCCACCGGCAGGGAGTGTGGTGAGGGGAGATAGGCTCCCTTCAACAGAGTTTTTGATAATCATTGATTTTCTCCCCCCGACAGTCTGAAACAAAAACACAAGCCTTCAAACAGCGGCCCTAAACCCTTTCAGTGCAACATTTGCACAACAGTCGAGATAGCAATGTCCAGAAACACAATAAATTGAACTGGACTTGTTGGTCAATTGTGTCTGTTTCTTTGCCTCCTTCATTGCCCAGCTATTATTGAATGTATGACCTGGTACACCAAATCCCCAAGAAACACTATGACTGTCCAGTGACGTAACATGTCCCTCTTTTCCTGCTGATTGCACTTGGGTGAGTGTGTGAGCTGTAGTGTATGTGCAGCAGCTGAGCACATATTCTTTAGTGCATGTACTGTGTGTGTAAACACTTAACAGATCCTGTTTCCAGTAACCTGTAATTAGATGAAAACTAACCCACTGCACAAAAGTGACTCATGTTCTGCAGAGCTTCAGTGATAACAGATGCTAAAGCAGAATCACAGTACTCTAAGTACTCAAATATAAATATGAAAGATGAAAAATTTGAACTCTATATATCAATAAATAAAACAAATATGCTCTGTTAGATTAGACATTAAAAACTGAACAACACTGCATACAATGTAAACAAAATATTACAAGAAATTATAAAAAGAAATAGCTCAGGTGTTAAGTGGTGGCCACAGGCAAGAAGGATTTCCTGAGGTTATGTGGTGCATCGTGGTCAAATCTGTCACTGAGTGAGCTCCTGTAGCTGTCCAGCAGGAGATGGAAAGGGTGTGAAGTATTGTCCAGTGTTGGCTGCAATTATAAAACGCTGTTAGAAAGTTAAGAGAAAGAGTCAGAAAGTTAAGCTTCACGCCCACAGTGTTGCTGGTATTGCTGATCAGTTTATTGAGCCTGTCGGTGCCAACCACCCTCAGTCTGCCGTCCGAGCACACCACAGGATAAATTATTAAAATCACCTTATTGCCCTCGTCCATGCTTCAGTTATATATATATATAAAAAAAGATAGTTCCTTTTTTAAAAATAGCATTTATAGAGTATTTCATAAGAGTAGGGTATAATGATTAGTTCAAATAACATTTTACAAGCACTGCATGTTGTAACTTTGGCCAGAAATTGAGACTTCCAGGAATTTTACCCCAGCATCCAGCTATGTTATCATTTTATTGGACTTCTTTTATTGCTGATGCAGTTTTTCCTCCATGTACCTTCTCTTGTCTATTGTTTGCTGCTGTTTTCGTCACGCAGGTATTTTGATGAATACCCATTTTTGAGAACAGGCTCAATGTGATGATTCAGTGCTAAAGACAACAAGGAGCATTGCTCTTATCAGCAGCATGGAGTTTGCTTAAAATATGTGCATATTTCATTAAACGCTAATTAAAAACAGAGAAACAAGAAGCTCTCCGCATAATAATTCTTCTGGCATTTGTGTTATAGAGGATAATTGTGATGTAATGGACCAAACAAAATAAGTGTATTCAGAAAAATCACATAATACAAATATTCATATTTGTATTCCCGATATTTGAACCACTCTGAACATACTGTTACCTGACTTTGATTTCCCTCTAACGTGTTGAGCGTTCCTCCAACTTGTGTAAACAAGATTAGGCTTAAAACTTTCCTTTTTGCTAAAGCATATAGTTAGGGCTGGACCAGGTGACCCTGAATCCTCCCTTAGTTATGCTGCAATAGACGTAGGCTGCCGGGGATTCCCATGATGCATTGAGTTTTTCCTTTCCAGTCACCTTTCTCACTCACTATGTATTAATAGACTTCTCTGCATTGAATCATATCTGTTATTAATCTCTGTCTCTCTTCCACAGCATGTCTTTATCCTGTCTTCTTTCTCTCACCCCAACCAATCGCAGCAGATGGCCGCCCCTCCCTGAGCCTGGTTCTGCCGAAGGTTTCTTCCTGTTAAAAGGGAGTTTTTCCTTCCTACTGTCGCCAAAGTGCTTGCTCATAGGGGGTCATATGATTGTTGTGTTTTTCTCTGTATCTATGAAGCGCCTTGAGGCGACTTTTGTTGTGATTTGGCGCTATATAAATAAAATTGAATTGAGTTTAATTGAACCACAGAGGGAGCCTTCTTTTCTCACTGAAAGTAGGCCACAGGTTAAAGGAGAGCAGGAGGATCCTGGGTACTCTGGCTGCGGTTGTCATTTCATCTCTGCATCCTACAGTCTTACAGGATTACTGGTAACAGGCTATGGGGGTTGCTAGACTCAAATTACTCTTGCAGAAGCACAATATTTTCCCCAAGTCCACTGTAAAGATCGGGTGGCGCTCAAGGCAGCCAAACAGCTCGTTTAAGTAACCCTGACTCACATAGCTGCCCAGGAGTAATAAGTGAACAATGAGGTTACATGTCAGGTTGTGCTGCACAAGACAATAAAAAGAGATAAGGATGACGGCCTTTGGCTTAATGGCTGGATCAGTTGTCAAAGTTTAAAAATAGAGGCCAAATTGACATCATGACAGAGGCCTTTCACGTATATTGATACAACGATCAATGCTCTGCTACTCTGGGCAGAAGCTGTCTGATTTCAGAAAGAAAACCTAGAAACATGAGATGTGCAAGCATGCATGTGTGGAATCTGGATGACACAGCTTCTACCTCTTTATGTAGCTCTTTATTCAAGGGCTTTATATTTACAGAGGTAAGAGCTTCTCAGTTTAAGTGTCTACAGGGTCAGTGAAGAGCTGGGAGAGTCAGACGATGTCACAGTCAAATATAGCTGTCTCCAAACATTGCCACAGTGGGGTGGATAATACAACCCTCCAAATGTGACCCGGGACACACAACATCATTCACACATCAGCTGCTCTAAAACAAACTGAGAGGCTTGTGAACAAACAAGCTGATGTTCAGTCTGCCTTTTTATTGTCCATTTTTATTTCAGTGTTAGTATCTATCCTGTTTCCAACGTCTTGGAAATGTGTTTGGACAAAAAATGGTTGCTTATTTTTTTATAACAAATGTTATTCATGTATTTAAATGAAAATCCTTGAATCATGTAACTATGTTTGATTTCAAATGTGAGCCTGTGCAGCGTAATTGTGTATTACAGTTTCTTTGCTTTGAAGGACTGTCAATTTTTTTCTCCTTGTTTGTTTGTGAGTGCAGGCCTATCCTGAGCTGCCCTCACCACGAAATAAGGTATGCATAAGAACGACTGTTTTCAGTGTGTGAATGACTGCAGTGTGGGTCAAAGTCAGCTTAAAATATTGTCTGAAAATAATAAGTTTGTCTTTAAAAACAGTTCATTTTTTCTCAGCACATCCTTTAACTTCTGAGGGTTAATGTTATTAATGTTATTTTTTAAAAACTGTTCTCTCACATTTTAATTAATTAGAAAACAATAAATGAATAAAATCCAAACATCGGGTTTGTGAAGTTTAAATGTTTTTTTGTATGTTGATTATGTTGTTTTTGCTTTTTCTGATTGCAGCCATGACTTACAACATGAAACAAGTGACATCAAATTGTCCTAGGATAAACTGCAACAGTATATATATAGGTAAAAAGCAACATCTAAGTTTTAATTCATGCTCAATAATCCAGGTAAGGAAATATCCCCAAAATTGATTCTGTTCATCTGGATCAGATAATGATCAAATCAATGGGATTTTCGGATTAACATTTTTATGTTTCTAATTTCATTACTGGAGCCAGCCTAGCTAATTCTCTTTTTTTCATTTGATCTATAAACACTAACTAGCTGATTGCTTTCTATTCTGGCTATTCATATCTTCAGTTAGGTCAGTAGCAATGTGGTTTAGCTTAAAAATGTCAAGGTACTTTTCTTTTTTCATTGTAAGGAATAGTATCATCTAATCTCTTTAATAGTAAGCTCATTTGTGTTTGTGTTTTATAATAAGTTCAGCTTTGATCTTATGAGAGCTGGTCTCCATACTGCTATACAGGTGCACATTAGTGGTGCATAACTGTTGCTATTTTGAAAACCATAATACCAATATAGCTCCTATTACGGGTGATCGTGGCTCAAGAGTTGGGAGTTCGCCTGTAATCGGAAGGTTGCCGGTTCGAGCCCCGGCTTGGACAGTCTCGGTCGTTGTGTCCTTGGGCAAGACACTTCACCCGTTACCTACTGGTGGTTGTTAGAGGGCCTGGTGGCGCCAGTGTCCGGCAGCCTCGCCTCTGTCAGTGCGCCTCAGGGTGGCTGTGGCTACAATGTAGCTTGCCATCACCAATGTGTGTGTGAATGGGTGGATGACTGGTTGTGTAAAGTGCTTTGGGGTCCTTAGGGACTAGTAAAGTGCTATATAAATACAGGCCATTTACCATTTTATTTATTAATTATACCTCCCTCTGTGCATAAACACACTGACTGCAGTGCATGGTATGTAGAAATGCTTTCCCAGAGCTAATCAGTCATTTTATGGTGCTAAATTTCTGTTTGCCAGATGTTAGTTTGACATTTGATTAACTGTTGCACTGTTAGACTGTTGTTTTGAATGTCTCACTGCAGTAATTGACTTTGGGCACTTCAGTGAATTTTCGTTACAGCTTTTCTGGCAGCTCAGACATTTTTGACTTTGCTTCCTGTTTCATTCTCCATGCGTTGCTGAGTGTGAGCAACAAATATGCCTTTCTTTAAACTATTTCAAACCTTAGTCTATAAATGTAAATGTGAAGTGGCCACCTGTTCACCTTGAAATTCTTGAAACACTTCTCAGTCTGTAATAGATTATTAACTCTCCATCATGGAGAATATTCAGATCTGTATGGCTGGAAGAACCCATTTTACGCCTGTGCACTAAAATGTTCATTATATCCGCAAGTGGTGAAATCGGGTGGAGTGGGCCTTCCAGAAATTATGTCAACAAATTAGATTTTTTTTCACTACATTTGAGTTAAACTGACATCTGGCTTTTACACTGCACAAAGTGGCAAAAGCACAGTGCTGTGAGATGCCCACCACTGGCAGAACAAATGAGTGAGGAGAGAATACAATTTTAATCAGTTTAAGCTGATGGTGGGTGTCCTTGACAGGTGTTCCAGTGGATCCTGTGGTGGAAATTTGCAATGCAAATCCCGGTGTCTAGACTTTTCCCTTAACTATAGAGGTCAGTGTTATGTTCACTGCACAGGTTTGTAAACAGTCTCAGGAACCTGAGGACCTAGTGATGAAAAAGAAAGATAAATTATTAGTCTTGGTGAAGGGAAAACCCCACACAGCCACACACAATTTTTAAAATTATTTTGCATCATGAAGAATTGTCCCTAAGGCTTTACTGTGTTATTGTGACTAGACTAGATTATTACATGTGAGTGCATGAAGGAACAGAAGAGGCTTTAAACAATGTCTATTTCATTTGTCGTGGTGCGTTATGCCAACCTAAACACATAAATAATGTCACATAAAATTTTAGCATCTCATCATAAACAGACTGTATTAAGTTAAAGAGTAATTAACCAAAGAAATGTGCAAATGATAAGCAACAACACCCCAATCTCAACTGCCCCAGTGACAGAGAGCAGAGAGAATCTGTTCATTAGTCACAGAGAGGTCTGCCCATAAGGTTGAGAGTATATAGTTATATATGTTACAAAATGTGAGAACTTGTACAATAAAATGTGAAAAAGTGGGAAAAAATTGGACTTATCAGAGAGGGCTGGTTGAGCGATGAGGGGAAAGGGGAAAAAAGAGTGCACAGGGTGACAGAACAAAACAGAGACTAAGGAAGGTGAGAAGACATAGATTTAATAGCATGCTGCAGTGGTGATATAAACACCTGGGGAGTGAAAAGAAAGTGAGTGGAGATAAAGTGGCCGGTCCTACAGCAGACTGACCCTCTAGCAGTATAACTGGAGAATGCTTTATAAGCTTTATCAAAAAGAAAAGTTTTAAACCTATAATTAGAGAGACAGAGTTTGTCTCGCCTCTCCACCTCAGCATTTTGGACTGACTGAAGAATTTTCAGGGAACTTTTAGAACAATCTGATAGTAATGAACTCCAGCAGTCCAGACTAAAAGTAATGAATGCACACATTCGTTTTTCAGCATTTCTCTGAATGGAAGTTTCTAATTTTAACAATAATGCACAGATAAAAGAAAGAAGGCCTACATATTTGTTTAATATTTGCATATCCTAATCAAAGATGACCCTAAGATTTCTCAACGTGTTGCTCAAGGCCAAGGTAATGCCATCCAAAGTCAGTATCTGTTAAGACATGTGGTGCTGAGTTTGTTTGTTTTTAGAGCCAAATAACCTAAATTCTGTCTGAATTTATGAGAACTATGCTACATACAGTGGGGCAAAAAAGTATTTAGTCAGCCACCAATTGTGCAAGTTCCCCCACTTAAAATGATGACAGAGGTCAGTAATTTGCACCAGAGGTACACTTCAACTGTGAGAGACAGAATGTGAAAAAAAAATCCATGAATTCACATGGTAGGATTTGTAAAGAATTTATTCGTAAATCAGGGTGGAAAATAAGTATTTGGTCAATAACAAAAATACAACTCAATACTTTGTAACATAACCTTTGTTGGCAATAACAGAGGTCAAACGTTTACTATAGGTCTTTACCAGGTTTGCACACACAGTAGCTGGTATTTTGGCCCATTCCTCCATGCAGATCTTCTCAAGAGCAGTGATGTTTTGGGGCTGTCGTCGAGCAACACGGACTTTCAACTCCCGCCACAGATTTTCTATGGGGTTGAGGTCTGGAGACTGGCTAGGCCACTCCAGGACTTTCAAATGCTTCTTACGGAGCCACTCCTTTGTTGTCCGGGCGGTGTGTTTTGGATCATTGTCATGTTGGAAGACCCAGCCTCGTTTCATCTTCAAAGTTCTCACTGATGGAAGGAGGTTTTGGCTCAAAATCTCACGATACTTGGCCCCATTCATTCTGTCCTTAACACGGATCAGTCGTCCTGTCCCCTTGGCAGAAAAACAGCCCCATAGCATTATGTTTCCACCCCCATGCTTCACAGTAGGTATGGTGTTCTTGGGATGCAACTCAGTATTCTTCTTCCTCCAAACACGACGAGTTGAGTTTATACCAAAAAGTTCTACTTTGGTTTCATCTGACCACATGACATTCTCCCAATCCTCTGCTGTATCATCCATGTGCTCTCTGGCAAACTTCAGACGGGCCTGGACATGCACTGGCTTCAGCAGCGGAACACGTCTGGCACTGCGGGATTTGATTCCCTGCCGTTGTAGTGTGTTACTGATGGTGACCTTTGTTACTTTGGTCCCAGCTCTCTGCAGGTCATTCACCAGGTCCCCCCGTGTGGTTCTGGGATCTTTGCTCACCGTTCTCATGATCATTTTGACCCCACGGGGTGAGATCTTGCGTGGAGCCCCAGATCGAGGGAGATTATCAGTGGTCTTGTATGTCTTCCATTTTCTGATGATTGCTCCCACAGTTGATTTTTTCACACCAAGCTCCTTGCCTATTGTAGATTCACTCTTCCCAGTCTGGTGCAGGTCTACAATTCTTTTTCTGGTGTCCTTCGAAAGCTCTTTGGTCTTGGCCATGGCGGAGTTTGGAGTCTGACTGGTTGAGGCTGTGGACAGGTGTCTTTTATACAGATGATGAGGTCAAACAGGTGCCATTCATACAGGTAACGAGTGGGGGACAGAAAAGCTTCTTACAGAAGACGTTACAGGTCTGTGAGAGCCAGGGATTTTCCTTGTTTGAGGTGACCAAATACTTATTTTCCACCCTGATTTACGAATAAATTCTTTACAAATCCTACCATGTGAATTCATGGATTTTTTTTCACATTCTGTCTCTCACAGTTGAAGTGTACCTCTGGTGCAAATTACTGACCTCTGTCATCATTTTAAGTGGGGGAACTTGCACAATCGGTGGCTGACTAAATACTTTTTTGCCCCACTGTAGATAAACATAGCTGGTTATCATCTGCATAGCAATGCAAATGCATGCAGGTGTTTATAATAGGTGTTTATAATAGTATGTGTAATGTGTAAGACCAGCATGTATTCAACAGAAGGTCAGAAAAGCATTGCCTGGTTTTGATTGTGTAAACATCATAAAACCGTGGATGCATTCTACCTTTTATCAACAGTTCAGCTGGCTGCTAATGGTGGAGTGGTGTAGGAGGCATTTTTATTGGCTTAAACACAACAATCTAAGTCAGTACTGGTGCTGACTATGTCCGTCCCTTTAAGACCACAGTCTAACCATATTTTAGCGGTTTCGCCCACTACTAGCAGGGTGTAACTGATAAAGTTTCCAGTGAGTTGAACCTGCACCACACTCATTACATACTATAAATTCCAGATATTCCACTAAACATAGTTGGGTGATGTCTCCCATAGCTCACTGGTATTCTAGTGATTAGGATTTGGCTAACCACTACAAGTCAATAAATGAAAAGTATTAAAATGATCATATGTGACGTTAAGAGGTGCAAAATATCATAAGGATTGGTAAACAGACTTCAGACAGAGAGTGTATCTGGCTGTGAGTAAAGGTGCTCTCTTTAGACTTCTACAGATGAAGAGGCTGCACATTCTGGAAAGCAGCATAGAGGGACAACTGGCCTGGTGAGTGCAAGGGATGAAGTTGCATGGTCTACCTACAAACATACACAAGAGCACAAAAGCATTACCTTAGCTAAATAATAATAACCTGAAATAAAAGGCTTCTTTTCACTGAGAGACACAGACAGCAGTTCACCTGTTAGTAGCATAGCAGACTGTCACACACTGTGCTCGCTCTGTTTGTGTAAAAATGTTAAAACAAAAAAGTGTGAGACCACTTTCAATCATACAGCTGGTTTCTTGGTTCTTTAAATTCACCCTGTACATGTGCACAATTAACCATAAACTGCAGGGCCACAGTTGAAACGTCTCCTCTTCAGGTGTAATATTTTGACTGCTGAAGAAGTTATGGGATAATGAGGCATTCTGTGACAACAACAAGCGCTGAGTTTAGCGTTGCTTCTTTAAAACTGTTTTTCTTTAACCTCTTAAGCCCCAATGCCCCCTGATACGGGGGCAAAAAGCAGGAGATCAGGTAGGCTTGGGGCTTAAGAGGTTAAAAGCAGGCTGAAATATTCTACCCTGCAGTTATCATTATGCTAAAAAATAAAAAGATGGAAGTTGGAATGTCACTTAAAATCTGAAGATGGAGTTTGTTGTGAATGAGTCTAAATAACATACTGCCACACAGGCTTTTCATGGGCTAATTTGGCTCTGTGGGATTTTAATGGCTGGTTTTCAAGTCACTGTAAGAGTTGTAGTATGTCAGCATTTTTTTGCTAAAAGACCTTGATGAATATTAAACCTGCATCTCTGAATAACTTAAAGATTTACTCAGGAAAATTAAATGGACAGATGGCAACAGTCAGCAGCGGGTTCTGGCTTTTTATTGCGAGAAAAGTAGGTTATTTTGTTTTTTTTGGATGACACAGAGGGAAAGAGACAGAGAGAGAAAGAGATTTCCTCTCCAGTCACATGAACACTTATTTTTGTACTAATATTTTAAATCGTCCAACTGTGTTTTAGACAGACAGGTGGCTTTTAGGTATAACCTAGAAATCCATGGCCTAAATCCCTTGCTTATCATCCTCCAGAGATGCACAAACTCATGGACACACACACACACAACCACAAAAACAAACAAAGCAGCACAGGAACACAGCTCAGAAGATCAAACGGGCTGCATCTGATGCCTCTGGTAAAATTTTCCACATTACAAAGCCTCTTGGTGATTGGTTGCACTTAAAAGTTGGTTTTTTGTGTGTGTGTGTGTGTGTGTCTTCCACACTACAAACCTTTAGAGGCCGGGGAGTTAGGGAGTTATGTGCTCTGAATGTTTTTATCTGAGTGTACTGCATCAATGTGACAGCTTCTTGAGATCCTGGAGGCTACTTTGTGTCCTCTTTCAATTCACTGTAAGCATCACCCCACGTGATCGAATGTAACTTTGTAATTTTGGTTTCTTGTTTGTTCTCACAAGAAAAAGTCACTGCTCTCTAAGGCAAAATAATAATGCCCATATTTCACTACAAAATGATCCACAGGGATCATTCTCTAAATGCTCCTGCTGTGGGCGTGAAAGATGATTCCTCTCTTAAGAATTCACATCCAACCTGCATCCAAGATTGCGTTAATGGACTTAAAGATAAACCCTCTGGGTGTGCTTTTTGATATTTAATGGGTCTTCTTTTTTTTAATCAGCTGGCTCTCTTTTCCTTTTATGTATTTGGAAAACAAGACATTTAGAAATCTGAAATCTGCTGTATCTTTAGGCTAACTGCATCAGACTACAAACCCAACTGGAGAGTTGTGATGGGTAATGAGGGACAAATTAAAGGAGGAAACAAAAAAACTACAAAAGTAGCTCGAATGTTGCTCAAAGCATTTTCAGTGCTACTAAACATACTACTGCTACTACTTGCTACCATCGCTACTGACTCAACTTGAGCACTAACAGAGCTTTCTTAATTCAAGGTGCATTCACCTATTCATACAAGTGCTTTTTTCTACACGTTTCTATGCTTTGCAGTTCAATACACAGGCTGGGGGAAGCAGGGAATCAAACCACCAACCTTCCAATAAGTAGAAGACCCACTCTACCTTTTGATATAGACACTGTTCTCATTTGCAGTGATGTTGCTTTTTGGATATTTTATGTAATATAGATAAGGCTGTATGTCTCTTGGATTGGAAACAAAATATTCATAGAAGTTTTAGTAGTGTTCCCTGCTTAACCCAGTTTACCCAGTTAACAACATTCTCAACCCAGTAACAATGTTGGTACATTCTTACTGTCATGGTCCTGTAAAATTCCACTGGATGTCTGAGCTTCCCTGGTATCTGCCCATTGGCAGGGCCAACAGCCTCCCTCCCTGGAGCTGATTGAGGAAATTAGGCTGAAGATTTAAGCTCCTCGCTGACACTGCTTCCTCGCCAGTTTGTCAACGATCCTCTGTTAGTAACCAGGTCTCACGCTTCATGCTAGTAATTCTCAACTGCTTTACTTACCTTGTGATTTTGTTCTCTAGTTGCTCCCAGATACTCCATGGCACTGAACTACTCATCTAGGAAATCTGGTTCACCTGCCTGCCTAATTTTTATTTAGACATTGATGGAATGTGAAAAATGAGTCTATTTAACTCATCTGTTTAGTGCTTGGATTTAAACACTAGGGACTGACTCTGATTATGATTCTGAGATTGAATGGAGACTTGGCTCCCACTTGGTCCAAAAGACCTCGAGGTTTGACTTAAACTTCATTCAAAGGACTTAAGAGTAGCCTTGAAACTGCCTGCGGCTGTTATGTTTCCAATGCCCCACACCAACAGATATCTTTCTTGTCTGCTGGCTAAAAGCCTTCAAGCACTGGACACCAATCTTTTCCCATCGCTTCAAATTCTACATGACTGTAACATTTTTCGCAGTCCTCAACAGAATTAATGGAGGTCAAGGTGCACAACTTTTAAATGCAAAACTTCAAACAGCTTCAATTTCAGGTCTTACTCTCTGCCTTGGGCCTGTTCAAGAGGACTGACTTCAGCAAAAGTGTGCTTCACTCAGAATTTAGAAGAACTCAGAAGAAAGTTGGTTATGTATTCAAGACAGGTTGTAATCAACCATTCTTAAATACCGGCTTTGCCTGCTTATTTATAGGTGCCCTGTTTATTCTCTGAGTTGGAAGAAGGTAAGTAACAGAAAAAATCTGGTTTTGCTGAAGGACATTAATTACTGTTCAATCCAAGATAAAGTTCAGGTATTTAGTCATTCCTTTAGTGTGAATCCATTTTAAGCATGGACTATGAAAAAGGGGCAAAGCTAAAGGCAAAATAAAAAGGATATGTGACAAAAGTGAAGTCATAACCCAGAGGCTGACGTTCGTCTAATATGGGGATTATATGATAGTGATGACTGATAGAATTAAAGAAAGACAATGAAAGAAAAAAAGTGAAAGAGAAATCTGATTTGTTGCTTGCTGTTATTCTATTCTCTCTGAACCTTATCAGCTCAGAGCTGCTCCTTTATGGGTTGTATATTGCTTCAATTCAGCATTCCCATCTAAAGAAAGAGGTTAATTGCCTTCTTCTTTCATTCACTTTTACATCGTCACCTCCAGAGCTTCAACTAGCTGTCAGTCATCCTTTGCTAAATATGAATTTTTCTGACTTGGCGCAATTTCACACTTTACATTCAGGTTCAGCAAGGTTCTGTTTTTTTTTTTTCCTTAGCCAGTCGACTGCAGGGTTTTGTCTGTCTGCTTGTCGACACGTTTACACAAAAGCTACCAAGTGAAACTTTGGAATTTTATTTCCAGCTTGTACAAAGGAAGAACCCATTGAATTTTAAAGTAGTTCTACATCACATCAATAAAACTGCGAAACAGCCCAAGTGGCCTAAACAGAGGGTGCTCTCTCCATCAGTTATTTAATAATGAGAGGACGTTTCTGCCTTCAAAGAGAAGATCAATAGCTGTGTTAATTTGTTACCCAGCCCATCATTGGGGAATCACTGGTTACTTATGTACTGCTGGGATGCTCCTCGAGCATTTAATGAGATAGTTGCAGCGGAAAGATAAGACTGCAAACTGGTGAGGAAAGCTTAAAGCAGTGAAAAACCTGATTCTTTTTCTTTTAAGGCCACGTATAAACATCTGTTTCCTATTCGTCTTCCTACTTTCATTGGGCTCTGCTCTACTTTGCTGCTTCTCTGCAGTCTTAATTTATTACTCAAGCTCAGTATTGCAATAAATAAAGTTCACTTATTTCAAATGATCACCCCCTATTGAAATGTCAGGCTGTGTGTGTGTGTGTGTGTGTGTGTGTGTGTGTGTGTGTGTGTGTGTGTGTGTGTGTGTGTGTGTGTGTGTGTTTTCAGATATATTTGCAGTGTGTCTCATCGACCAAGCTATTCTTAGCCTGGGTTTGCCTTTTCTCTGCCCTCCACTGCAAAGGTTTGTGTTCTTGCTACTATGGCTTCATCAGAAGAGAGGCAGAAGTACAGTTTTCTACCATTATTCATCACAGCTACAGAGCTTCCTTCCCGCAAAACATTCCTCTTCTGTACCTAAACACAAACACTGTGCATCCTGACAGCTCCAGCAGAGACAAAACACGATTTTTGTTTGTTTTCCCTCCCTGTACTCTAGATAAGAAAATTGTTTCTACAGTTTGTTTTTCAAAACAAAATCAACATTATTAAAGTGAGTTTCTCAAAAAAAAAGGGTATATGTGTATATAAGCTTTTCACAGAACATCACAAAGCTGTTTATACACTGACAGTTTAGTTGATGATACACCCTCTGGTGCCCCTGGACACATCGTCAGTGATGTAACCTGGGGTCATTGGGGGTTTCGGGTCTTTCAACAATCAGACCCCCTCTCCCAGGCGACCCAGCCAGGATTGATCAAGCCCCAGCTTGTGTCCAGGTAACGCTACCTTACATGCCATGCCTCTCCTCTTTTGATCCACAGCCACCTCGACGCTGCTTCTGCTGCGTTTGTGACCACCTTGATAGCTCTTCACTGGTTAGCCCCTACGATGCCTAGCATTTTGTATGCCCTGCAAAGGGACTGACCCGCGAATCCTCGACATCCCACTTCGATGGGTTGGCATCTTGCTCCCCAGTCATTACTCCGGCACTCCTCCACTTTATTAGTATTGGTAAAGTTTGGAGAATATACCCCTTGATTTTTTCCTCAATGGGTGATTTAAAAGACCACTCATTCTAAAGATAAAATGATCCCAAGGAGGCTTGAGAGCAGCTTGTGTCAGCATTTCCCCTGGGGTTGAGAGAAGAGACATTCTCATTATAACTGTGCAGAGACCAGTGGGGCAGAATTAGTTCAAAGAAATCTTCAAATGTTTCATTTATCCTGCAGTATAGTGCATAAAATCATTTTCCAGGGCACTATGCTCTATCCTGATCCCTGGGATATCCACAAAGTTAGGTAGTGGATAATGTTAATGGGGAATGCATCTCCTATAGCTAGTAGTTGCTCTGCCCTATATCAGTAAGCACCCTAAATGTGGTTTAAAATGAAAGAAGGGGCCTTCACTTTTCATTTACAGTGTTGATATCTACTTGATAAAAATGTATGTGAAATAAAAATGGTTTCCTTTAATCCTTCAGCAGCTGGTGAGAAAGCCCTGAAAGACCTGATCATTTTGTTAAAAAAATCATTAAATTGACCATCAAGAAGAAATTGGCTGTAAGGACAACTACAGCACACTCAATCAATACTCTAGGCAGTTTTATAAGACAGCCGCTTTGTAATTGGATATGTTCAAGGTTAAAATGAGATAGGTCTGTCTAGAGCTGAGCTGCAACATACTGACAATTGACAATTAAAAATTTATAGTGTTTATTTTTACTGATGTTAACATTTGAAACAAGGATAGCGTAACATTATACGCAACTGGGGTTTTTTGTACTGTGCCCCCGAGGCCACCATGCTAAACACCTTCCTTATTTTTTATCTGTCTTAAATATTTATTTTAAAAAGTATTAATTTTAACAAAATGCAATTTAATACAGCAGAGGTCAACTTCAGATAAGCTAGATTTTACACAAAGCTAGCTGGAAAGCCAAATCTCATAACTACTGAGCTGGCTTTGGTGGTTTGAAAATATAAATATAAAATATAAGAGGACCTTAAACAAAAAAATACTACATAAATTACTTTATAGCTTTAAAATCTATTTATGTGCATGTCTTATCACACCATTTAAAACAATAGTGACTGGATGACCTTTTAATATAATTATCAAAAAGATAAGGTCTATACATAACCGTCCGTTCATGTGACTATATCTGTTATACAGTTTGGAGCAGAGATTTTCTGATTGCTGAGGATGAAGCTCCATGTCTGGTTAGTTTGGATAAATTACTGCAGGTAAAGGAGAACATCTGCACTCATTACCCACAATCAGACAGGAGCAAAAAAAATGGCAAACATGGTTATGCTTCTGAAATGACATTGAACATGGGGCTAGATTTAGGCATGCCAGTATGGTGAAGACAACCTGCTGAAGTTCAAACCTAGCATTTGAATAGGAAGGAAAGGTGATTTAAGTAACTCTGAATGTAGCATGTTTGTTGGCGCCAGATGGGCTGGTCTGAGTATGTTAGAAACTGTTGGTATTTTCCCACATAACCATCACTAGGGTTTACAGAGGATAGTCAGAGAAAGAGAAAATATTCAGTGAGCAGTCAGAGGAAAATGCACAGACATCATCGATCTGATAGGATGTTAAGTGTGGCCTAGAGGATAGAATAAATAGGGTTGTAAAGGGATGGATTTAAAATAAAGGCTCATTTGTGGCAAAGTGTATTATATATAAGATTTTTAGGCATAATACCTTAAATAAAATGCTAACTATTGAATGAAATGCTATAAAATGCTGGTAAGCTGCAATGCTCTCATGGCCATATGCTGTCTAGACTACTCAGAGAAACTGTATACTATCTGTTTTATTTTGTTTGTTTTCTGCATCTGTTTTCTGAGCATTATGGGCTGAGGGTTGAAAAATGAATTATGCATATGCACACAAGTATTGCACTG
Source organism: Neolamprologus brichardi (assembly GCF_056152115.1). NCBI lineage: Eukaryota > Metazoa > Chordata > Actinopteri > Cichliformes > Cichlidae > Neolamprologus > Neolamprologus brichardi. The sequence continues at coordinate 8,915,975 of NC_142108.1, forward strand.
TCAAAATGTATGCATGAATTCTGGACAAAAACCTGCTGGATGAAAAATAGACTGTTGGGGTGGAATTGCTCATAGAAAAAACAAGCAAAAAAACATTTCCCAAGCTTTAAGAGTTTCTGCAAGTGTGTTTGTCGGTGGCAAATGCTAAAAAAGCTGTTGCCTTGATCAGGGAAAAATAGAAATGTCTGTTGTGATTTCTGCTAAATGTTCCTGCCACACTGCCATACCATGTGAGACAGAAAAGCTCTTCTGCAATTCTTTTTTGAGTAATAAAGAAAAATGCAGCAGGTTAGTTCATGTTTACTCCCCTCCTTTCCTATCATGAGTCACTTATTGTTGATATGATATGTGTTAAACCGTCAGGCCAGAAAATTATGTTATAAACCAGACTTTATTATTATAGAAAAGGCTTTTTCAAGGAAACCATGGACATATAAAGCATCAAAATGAAGAATGTGCTGAAATAATGTGATTATAATCTGCAAATAGGTCCATTATTCCAGCTTTTTTTAATATAATGTATGAAATTTGACTCTGAAATGTATGCCAGTGAAACATACAAGCCCAACTCATACTTTGTTTTTAAAGAATCTACATTTTAGTTGTTGTTGTGCAGCCGAGGTCTATATTTGTTTAAAGGTAAAACAACAGAAATTATACCATCTGGTTTCCCTAAACCAGCCACTATCAGTTGTTATCAGTTCCATACATATTTCCTGTTGGGGACTTCCTCTACCTTCAAGTCGGTTCAGTGGGCTGTTATCATCCATTGTGATTTCTGACAAGCAGAGAGCAATATGGATCAGGTAGACATGCTCTAGTGGTTGTGCAAAGAAGTGCTTTTAAAATTTGCGGTAAGGTAGCAAATGCAGTTATGTAAATGTGAAAGGGTGCATTTTAACCCAAGCTGTGATTTCTTTAAATAATTCTAATAATTTGCTTTTTACTAAATAATAATAATGATAAAATGAAAGATGCTGGCATTTGAAAAGTAAAATAAAAAGCAAATCATAAAAAATTGACATGAAAGTTTAAAAGGGTATTTATATTTAAATTGGTATGTAACAGATGTAAGTTGATTGGGTTAAGCCTTCACCAATAAAATTTTATGTTTTTTAAAAAAAAAACAATAACATGGCATTGTTTTTATGAGAAGAAACACATTCGCCTCATTTTTCAGATTTCAAATGCAGAGTTTACTGCATAAGCTGTATTTTTATTACAGAAATACTGAGCATGACTATATGAAAAATCAACAGGGTGATGTTCAATTAAGAGTTCAGTGACTGTTCTGGATCTTTTAGAGGTATCAGACTATTTATCTTGGCAGACTGAATTCATTAGTTGCTACAACAAAATTCATTTTCTGAGCCAATGTTTTGCATCAGTGCCGTAGCATTTACAAAATTAACTGTTGTGAAAGCCAGTAACTGACCATGCTTCTGTTGAGTGCACATTTTAACCAAATACTAAACAAAATGATTATCATTTTGGGCAGTTCACATGTTGCAGGGATTTAGTGTGTAGACAAAGGCTAATCCCTTGTAATTACTGTGAAAGCTCTCAGTGGGATGATGCTCCAGTAGGCAAATAATCCTCAACTGATACAATTATAGACTTTTCAGATAAGCATGTTTTTGACAATTTATTATCACTGTTCCTTAAATATACTTTAAAATAATAACATCCATCTACAGTCTTAAGATAAACGTCTGTTTGAACAGAAGAGCGTAAACTGTGTGGATCATGATGAGATTAGGCATTTTCAGATTATGGAGGGGGGAATGTGACTGAGCAGCAGACGCTGTATTTATGAACCTGTGAGGAAAGTTGTGGCCCAATTCTACATCACCCATTAAGGTTAGTGCAGTCATCAGCTGTACAAATGGTGCACTGACATGCTCCCATTTGAAACCTTTTCAAGAGGTGAATAGTGTTGTTCTTTATTAACAGCCAGGAGACCGATGAACATCCATTTGTCTGAATCAGACTGGAGTTAAAACAGGTAAATTTGTGTATGGGGATTATTTAAAAATGTTACATTTTAGCAACTAATTCTTTATATATTTTTTATTAGCTCACCACCTGTCATTAAAAACAAGACAATGAAAATATTTTTGTCAAAAATGAGTCTAAAACTAAAAATGATATTCTGCTTTATTAGGCAAGTAACTACATTCACATTAACGAGGAATGCAGCAATGCATGTAAATGACTGCAGCTTGGCATCTTAATCAAATAATAATAATGTGCTTCATTTAAACAGATAACAACAATAGTTATATTTTAGCAATAAATATATTTGATTAAAGATTAAAGGTGGAGGAACCATTACATAAACATAAAGAATAATATTGGTAATTACCAGTATCAGTTTAATGCAGCTGTGGCGTAAACCTTATGATGGGTGGTGGCCTATTTGCTTTTAAACTGTAGAAACTGTTTACATGCTAACTTAAAGTTAAGGCAGATTTCATTATCCCAGCTTCTTTTTTTTCTTTTCCTTTTTTGTGGCAAGATGTTTATCTCCAGGATGTTATTAAGCTGCACTGATACTGTTTGGCAGCTGAAAACTGATTTTATTTGGATAAAACATTGCATTGAGTTATTTAAGGTTTGTGAAAGGTGATGGAAAATCTTATTTTCAATCTTTGAGTGAGAATGTAGAAAAAAGTCATCTGATGAGATCTGTAGATAAATTTCCTATCTGTGTGTCACAGCCTACAAATCTGCCTCTAAAAGGCTGAGTAGAGCACACAGCACTCTTGCTTAAATTAGTTTGTTGTTGTAGAAGATTTTTGCTCTCCTACACCCTGCACCCACTAATAGCCCATGAGACCGCTGGGTCTAATGACTTTTCTATGCAGATTTGTCCTGTTTATTGTACTTACGCAGTAACATGGGGAAAATTAATCAGCTAGACCAAAGCATCTTTGTTCATCTTGCTCCTAAATAATTTTGTAAAACTGAAGGCAGATATAGACTAAACTACTGCAGACTACTTTACCTCCTCTAGATAAAGAGTGGCTTCAGTGAAAATGAGGCTGACTGTGAGGTCAAGCACAAAAGCAATCTCAAGCTATTAGACTACTGAGACATCGAGAAGCTTCCCTATATTAAAGGTGATACACTCATTTAGTGTTTTAAAATGGGTTTGGACTTCTAGAAGAAAATGTTCAGTGTCCTGGAGTGTTTCTTGATGGCTTCGGGTCAAGAGATTTTGCAATATTTTACAGGGCAGATGTCTCCATTTCATACTTAATGGCTATACCTGCTTTTTAAAATAAATAAATAAATAAATTCCCAAATCAATTCAAAGTGGCACTAGGAAACCTTAATTAAATCCCACCCCACAATGTGACCAGATCAATTTCCATTTTAAAACACCCTGTAAAATTAGGTTAATAGATTTTGCCACTTTCTGATCTAGTGGATCGACCCTCTGGAGTCTCAGAGCTTTTACTAGACATTAAGAAAATAATAAAGAGCGACCTGTTGAGTTAAATTGATTGATTGATATGTTTATTGATTAGCATTCAAATATCTCAGTGAAGACAGAACAAAGATTTACCACAAAGCAAGAAAGCATGAGACAAGGCTAATCAAAAGGTATTGGCTGAAGCATTTGCTTATTACGCCAACCCTTTTAACAAAAGATCTTTTAGCATGCAGCTCCTGTACACAGGGCTCGAAGCAAATAATAAAATTCAATTCAATTCAATTTCATTTATATAGCGCCAAATCACAACAAATGTCGCCTCAAGGCGCTTCATAGATACAGAGAGAAAAGCCCAACAATCATATGACCCCCTATGAGCAAGCACTTTGGCGACAGTGGGAAGGAAAAACTCCCTTTTAACAGGAAGAAACCTCCGGCAGAACCCGGCTCAGGGAGGGGCGGCCATCTGCTGCGACCGGTTGGGGTGAGAGAAGGCAAACAAAGCAAAAACAAAACAAACAAACAAACAAACAAGAAAAAACAAAAAAACAAAAAACTTTCCACCTTAGTAAGTAACTACATCAAAGCAAAAGAATCAAGAGGTTTTCTGTTTTTTGTTTTTGTTTTTTTTTTGCTCTTTTCATTCTTGATATATATATTTTTCTAATACTCTATTTTTAAACATATTTTTAAACAAGGAAAATGAACTACACCTTTTTAAATCACTGTCATAACTATTCCACAGGTTAACTCCTCTAACAGAAACACATCTCTGCTTTATATTTGTCCTTATCTTGTTTTTTTTAAAGAAATCTGTTCCCCTTAAGTCATATTGACTCTCTCTGACTTTGAACAGCTTCTGAGTACTGGGGCAAAGCAAGTTTTTTTGTGCTTTATACATTATCTGTGCCATTTTATATTCAACTAAATCATGAAATTTCAGGGTATTCAGATTAATAAACAAAATGTTAGTTGGTTCTATATAGTTTGATTGGTTTATAATTCTTATAGCTCTTTTTTGCAACTTGAAAATAGGAAGAGTGTTCGTTTTATATGCATTACCCCATATCTCCAGACAGTAAGTCATATATGGAAGCAACAGAGTACAATAGAGTGTGTATAATGATTTTTTGTTCAGGACATGCTTTGTTTTATAGAGAATAGCAATGGTTTTTGACATTTTTGTTTTCACATGGTTTATATGAGACTTCCAACTCAGCTTATCATCAATTATCACTCCAAGAAATTTATTTTCGTACACTCTTTCAATTTCAATTCCATTAACCCTGATTTTAGATACATTTTTCATTTGTCTAGTGCCAAAAATAATCAATTTTGTTTTCTTTATATTTAATGATAACTTATTTACATCAAACCAGTTTTTTAATATATTTAACTCCTTTTCCGCTGTAGTCAGAAGCTGTTCTAGGTTTTTACCTGAGCAATACAGAGTGGTATCATCAGCAAACAATACACATTTTAACAGTTTGGAAATGCTACATATGTCATTTATGTATAATATAAATAATTTAGGGCCCAGCACAGAGCCCTGAGGAACACCACAAGTTACCTTCAACTGCTTAGATTTTACATTATTGAATTCGACATATTGATATCTGTCATCCAGGTAACTTTTCATCCACTTGTATGCTAACCCTCTTATGCCATATCTCTCTAGTTTATTCATTAATATAGAATGATCAATCGTATCAAACACCTTTTTTAAGTCTATAAAAACACCAACAGTATATTCCTTATTATCTATAGCATTAGATATCCCTTCTACAAGTTCCATCACTGCCATCGAAGTGGACCTTTTCACTCTAAAGCCATATTGGTTATCACTTAGGAGATTATGCTTCTCAATATATTTATCAAGTCTATTAACAAATAACTTTTCTAAAATTTTTGAGAACTGTGGGAGCAGTGATATTGGCCTATAATTGGTAAACTGACTTCTCTCTCCGTTTTTATGGATTGGAATAACTTTTGCTATTTTCATTTGTGAGGGAAATACACCAGTTTGAAAGGACAGATTACAAATGTATGCGAAAGGTTGCACTATATATTCTATAATACTTTTAACTAATATCATGTCAATACCAAAACAGTCAGTGGACTTTTTATTTTTAAATGTCTTCACAATGTTAATTATTTCTCTATGAGTTACAGCACCAATAAACATGGAGGACACATTCTGAGTAATATGTTTATTTAGGTCGTTATTATTTCTTGACTCTGGAATTTCTTTTGCTAAATTAAAGCCAACATTTACAAAGAAATCATTAAATTCATTTGCAATGTCTTTAGTTTTATCAAGCACAATATCTTTATCTTTTTTAAAATAATCTGGATAATTCTTATTTTTTGAGCCCTTTTTGATTATACTATTTAATATCCTCCATGTTTCTTGTGTGTTACTTCTACTTTGCTCCAATAATTTGTGGTAATATTCTTTCTTACTTGTTCTTATAATATTTACTAATCTATTTTTATATAACTTGTACTTTATTTCAGCATCTTTTGTCCTCTGTTTTATGAATCTCTTATATAGATTATTTTTCTTTTTACATGCATCTTCTATCCCCTTTGTGATCCATGGCTTATTTGATCTGTGATGCTTTCTAGTGATTTTCATTAAAGGACAATGTTTTTCATATAGTGAAATTACAGTTGATAAGAATGCATCATATGCACTATTTGAATCTTCATTTGCAAAAACCTCATTCCAATTGTGTTCCTTTAAGTCCACCTGGAGGGCAGCAATGGCTCTTGTTGTTCTAAGTCGTATCATATCAAATATTTGATTCTTTTGTTTAGTTTTAATCCCAAAATAATTTTGAAAAATTGCAAAAACAGGAAGATGATCGCTTATATCAGTTATAAGAAGTCCACCTACTATTTCATGGTCAATTTTATTTGTGAATATATTATCTATCAATGTAGCTGTATCAATTGTTATTCTACTTGGTTTTATAATTACAGGGAAAAGGGAGTTACTATACATTGTATTTATGAAATCTGTTGTTTTCTGATGTCCATTTGGGTTTAGCAAATCTATATTAAAATCACCACAAATTATTTGCACTTTTTTATCATTTAGGTTGCTAAACATAGCAGCAAGTTTTTCATTGAATGTCTCAAGGCATGAACCTGGTGTCCTATAGATGCAACTTATAATTATATTGTTAGCTTTTTCAACATGGATTTCAATAGTGACACATTCCAATACGTTATCTATGGTGCTTGACATACATTCAATCAGACTACATTTCAAAACTTTATCTACATATAAGGCAACACCGCCTCCTTTTTTATTCACCCTGTTCATTGTAAATAATTCGTATCCTTCCAGTCCCATTTCACTAATTTTCTCATTATCGAGCCATGTTTCTGATATTGCAATTATATTAAACTTTTTTAACTTACTTAAACATTCTGTAATTTTAGAAAATTTTTTATACAGGCTATACTATTGAAATGTATGACCGACAATGCATTTGCCATTTTAATATTCATATTGAATTGGTCATCCGTATAGTACTCACAAGTATTATTGGTGTTATTGTAGAAGTGGGTATCTGGGTCAATGTTACTTTCAGGGTCATGCATGTTGTGCTCTGCATAGTTAAACGTTTTGAAGTTCGTTTTCTCAGCGTGTGTGGCAAAATAACCACCTTGACAGTCCTTTTCATAATCAAATTCTTCCTCTTCAGTATCTCTGAATGGAAACCTATAATCTGTGTCCAAACTTGTCATTTATGTGTTTTTGTTTTTGTTGTTGTTTTTTGAGCCGTAAGGCCAGAAACACTTTCCATACCCATTGTTCATTATCCAATCGTCACTTTTCCAATAGATTCCAGAGCAGATTCCTGATTATTTATATTGCTCTAAGTCTTTGAGTTCTCTTATCATCACAACTTTCGCTTCTTCGGGATTGCCATTTAGTCTTATCATTACTTTGCAGTTCCTCGTCCATGTCGCTTGTATCTTATTTTGTTTTCTCAGGCTGCGTGCCTGTCTTGCAATTTCAGCAGTCTTTTTCGTTAAATGTTCATTTAAATACACACCAGTCCCTTTAAGCTTCTTACCCTGTTTCAGTAACTCAATCTTTGTTTTGCGACTCACAAACCGAAGAATAATTGATGGCTTTGTTTTACTGTCTTTCCTGGGGAGCGTGTGGCATGCTGCAATATGGTGGCTCTGAATACTTACATTCTTCGTTTGAAGGAATTTTATCACTTGCTGTTCAAGCGTTTGCAGCTCCTCTACCGGGGCATCTTCACCATCTTTACCTCCCCCAGCTGTTACTCCGGCGTAGGTTCGGTGTTGCGTCTCCAGTCCACTTATGACTAAATCATCCATTCTTGTGTATTGTTCAAGGTCCTCGATTCGCCGTTCCAAGTCGTCTATTTTCTTGTCCTTGTCCTTTATGAGGTTTTTTAGTTGTTTTATTTCATCCATTAGGTCATGTAGCATACCTTGTTGTTTAGCCACTTTGCTCAGTTCATCAGACATGAAATTAAGCGATTTCTTAATCTCCTCCAACTCCTCTTCAACTCCTGGGTTTGCTCTTTTAGGCGGCATTTTGAAAATGATGAGATTTGTATTTCCTTGTGATGGCCCGTTGAAGTCACTGTTGATTAACTTGTTGGTTGAGCCTTGGCCTAGTGGTTGCTGCAGGAGCCTGGGCCTAGTGGCTGCTGGAGGATCCTGGGCCTAGTGGCTGCTGGAAGAGCCTGGGCCTAGTGGCTGCTGGAAGAGCCTGGGCCTAGTGGCTGCTGGAAGAGCCTTGGCCTGGTGGCTGCTGGAGGATCCTGGGCCTGGTGGCTGCTGGAGGATCCTGGGCCTGGTGGCTGCTGCAGGAGCCTGGGCCTGGTGGCTGCTGGAAGAGCCTGGGCCTGGTGGCTGCTGGAGGATCCTGGGCCTGGTGGAGCAGGAGGGTCCTGGGCCTGGTGGCTGCTGGAGGGTCCTGGGCCTGGTGGCTGCTGGAGGATCCTGGGCCTGGTGGAGCAGGAGGGTCCTGGGCCTGGTGGCTGCTGGAGGGTCCTGGGCCTGGTGGAGCAGGAGGGTCCTGGGCCTGGTGGCTGCTGGAGGGTCCTGGGCCTGGTGGAGCAGGAGGGTCCTGGGCCTGGTGGCTGCTGGAGGGTCCTGGGCCTGGTGGCTGCTGGAGGATCCTGGGCCTGGTGGAGCAGGAGGGTCCTGGGCCTGGTGGCTGCTGGAGGATCCTGGGCCTGGTGGCTGCTGGAAGAGCCTTGGCCTAGTGGCTTATTTTTCAGTTTTGGTGCAACAAGCTACCAATTGTCTGGTGTTCGTTTCTTTTTCCGTAGATATGTGTGCTTCCTTCTTGTGTCGTTTGTTGTCTTCAGTTTTGTCAAAAAAAAATTTTTTGTCTTCAGTTTTGTCAAATTAGTAGAATACCTTGTCTTGGGCTGCTACTCCCTGGAGTCTGCTACTCAAGCTGCTGCTCATCTGCTGTCATCCCCATGACATCCAGGCTCGTGATGAGTGTATGGAAACTTCAGCTTTGGAACTTTGGAAATAGGATTATCATAACAATATTCATATACTTGAAAGGTAGTTATTTTCACACTTAAGAGATTAATGGCAACAATGGTAATTTACATTACAACAAATAGGGAGGAAGGCTTATGAGGACTGAAAACGAGTCATAAATCAAAACATTTTACAGGGGAAAAAAAAGCTTGAGAATCAGTTGTTATCTTGGCACATGTAATTCTGGGACTACAAATTGTGATGGTTTATTTCAGTGCACTGAGCTTTTTATGTATAATCCTCTCCACTTACTCTCCAGCTTCTGACCACATGAACAGGCTTTTCCTGCAGCTACAATCCAGTTGCTTCAAGCGATACTGCACTCTCACCGAAAGAACAGTGATGACACACATTTCCTGAAATCCTTTTCACAGGCTTCAGATATTGAATTTCCTATGTGCTGTCTGACCTTCTGCACTGGGCTCAGACTGCACTTAATTCAAATGAATCTCTGCAACATGTACTTTCTGGTTTTGAATAATATATTTCATTCATTTGATACTTTTTCTTCAATCGCTCAGTTTTTGTTAAAGGTCGAGTAATGAAAAACAGTCGAACTATATTTTCAGCATGAACACATAACTAACAAACAGTAAGCTAACAAATACAATAAATCTGTTTTAACCCTTAAAATCAGAGCCGCTGCAGCGTGCTTATCTTTACAATATTCTAGTTTCATTATGCCACAAACCATTAAAATGTATTAAAACTTTGGTGATTTGAGCAGTTCTAGAGCGATGTTTAAACATGAACTAAAATCATCTAAACCTAATATATACAGTTAGGTCTATGAGATTTTGGAAAATGACACAATTTCTGTTATTTTAAATCAAACAATCGTGATGTGAAGTGCAGAATTTGACCTTCAATTGGTTCACAAATTGTATTGCATTATCTTATAAATTACAGCCATGTTTATTCACAGTTTTCAGATGTTCAGAAGTAATGGGATAGTAATTATATTTAAACTTAGTAATGAACAGCCTTTATGATTAAAGGATCGTTTTAACTGTTTTAAATGTTTAATGAAAATTCACTGCAGCCACCGTCAGTCAGTCGCTGCTTGTTTGTGCATCTTTCTGCCTTTCTAGGATCAGGTGACTGACTTGGTTATTAAAGAATATATAATTTCTTTGCTTTGAGAAACTCTTATTAGGTTGTATTTTGCAGCATGCTTTTGGTCATTATCCATTTGCACTGGGAAGTACTGTCTGCAGCATTTGGCTGAATCTGAGCAGAGAGTAAAGCCCTGTACACGCCAGAATTCATCCTGCTACTTCTCAGCAGACACATCCTTAATAAACACTACTGACCTGGCTGCCAGTGAAACCATACCATAATAATGCCTGTTGTTATTGTTATTCAGTCCCGGTCATGTGTTTGTCTCGTCTCTGTCCTTCCCCCAGCTTCCCCCAGTTACGTCATTCTCGTCTTTATGTTTGTCTCGTTACCTGTTCCTCCAGTCACGTCTCTGTGTGTGTCTCTCGCCTCTCACCCTCTCTCGCCCCTTGCTCTGTCTCTCACTCTCTCTCATCCCTTGATCTGCCTCTCGGCCTCTTTTTGTCCCTCGCTCTCTGTCCCTCTGTTGTCTGTGTTTCGTCTGTATGCGTCCCAGTGTGTGTGTTTCTCATACATCCTGTTTTAGTTTGTCAGTCTCTTGTCCTGTGCGTGTTCCATGTTCATCTGTGTTCCCTCCTCTGGTTTGTTTGCCCTTGTGTGTATTTACGTCCGTGTCGCCGTCTCTCTCATTCCCTGGCTGTGTGTTCTCTGCCTGTCCGTGTAGTTCCTAGTTTCTTCCAGTTTGCTTTCATGTACTTTGCACTCCAGCTATAAAGCTGCATGTTGAGTTCGTCCTGTCTCTGAGAGTCTGCATTATGGGTCCTCAATCCAGCTTGCTTTACACCATTTGACAATTTATGGTCATTGAAGTGTCTCTTAATAATGACTTTGATGCACCTACCTCCTCGATGGTGTTCTTGACATGTTTATTGTTTGTTGCAAAGTTATTGTACTTGACCAAATAATGAATTCTGAGATAACCCACTTTGTCTTCTGTGGTCTTTCAAGCCTTTTTTGTGCTGCTGAGCTGCTCATTGTATTCCTTCTTTTTAAGAATAAACCATATTGTTGATTCACCCCTAAAGTTTCTGCTATCTCTCTGATAGGTTTATTTTTTCAGTCTAAGGATGGTACTTGTGTCAGCATAATGAGACACTACACTTGTCAGTTAATTGCCCAACTAATTTTGAGCATCTTAGCCGAATGTCTGTACTTCTGTCGTGTGTGTGTGTGTGTGTGTGTGCGTGTGCGTGTGTGACTGTGTGACCGTGTGAGATCAAATTTCTGTAAGTGCAATTAAAGCTACAAGCTAATATAAATTTGGATAAGACATGAACACCAAATGTCTTAAAGCTTAAAACTTTCCCCATCCCCTCTACTCTCCTCCTTTTCACTCCCCATATACAACTATTGCCTTTAATTAATTTTAATATTTCTTTCACCCACGCTTTGTCCTCTCTCTCTCCTGTCCTCTCCTTGTCCTCTCACACTCCTTCTTTCAGCAGGCATCTGCTGGAATCTTTTTTCCTCAGTTCTCACCAAATGCTTGTTAGATGGAACTTTGGTGTTTTCCTCTATAATAGTTCATCTGCAGGTGTTAATGTCATTTAGCGCTACATAAATAAAACTGAACTGAGCTGATCTGTAACTCTGAAGAAGACATCAGATGATCTGCCAGGGTGAGTTCTGAGTGCAGGTCATCGGTTATTAGTGTCAAAAATGACAACAAGGTTTAGAGTCCTCTTTGGTCCTCTCATTGCTCATGTCTTTTGAGAACTGCCATTAATCAATGTGTGGTTCTCCAGCTGCACCACAGCACAGAGAAAGGCACTCCAGAGGGTCATCAATATGGCCCAAAAAATCATTGGACGTCCTCTTCCCTCCCTGAAGGACCTGTACAGCACTCGCTGTCTCAAGAGGGCACGCAGCATCCTACGGCACGGTACACACCCAGGACACCGGGTGTTTAAGCTGCTGCCATCTGGCAGGAGGTTCAGGCTGCTGAGGTCCCGAACAAATAGACTCAAGGACAGCTTTTACAACAGGGCAGTAACCCTGATCAATGCAAATAGCTGACCTGACTGGCTACCTACCTGGACTTTTTTTGGGGGGGGTTACCAACGGTAAAAACAGTAATAATAATAATTTATATTTATAACAAGGTGCAATAATGATTAATGTGCAATAATAACAGTGTGCAATACAAAATTCAGCAGTTTACAGAAATACACTTGCTCAAACAGACACACAGCTCCTCTTGACATGTTGCTCAACCATTAAAAAAGTTCAGCCACAGCCATAGAGCCTGTCTTTTTTAATTAGCTCAAGCACTTTGGTCCTGTCAGTTCTGCTGCTTTGGGACAGTTGCTGACTGATTGAGACGATAGAGAAAAGGAAATCAGAATTACTTATTGGAACTGGCAGATGGCAGTAAAAAGGAAAATAATAAATGAAATCAGATCAAAGATATGAAGTTGATGGATGAGTCCCACTGGGCATTGGTAAACAGGAAGTTTCCCTATGATCAGAAGAAATGAGCCTCGCGACCCTATCATTACACCGACATTGTGTCATAAGACTACATCAGGAGTTAGCACAACTTGATGATAAATTACTCTGTGGTGTTTGTAGAACAAGCAGTTGAAAATCATTTTTAATTACAGAAGTAGTTTGTGATTACAAGTGAAGGATCAAATAAATACAAATAAAATGTACTGCTCAAAAGCCTATTTTTACACAAGTAAAACTCATTTAAACACATGATGAATGATCTTTACTTGAAGGGGGAGAGCCATAGTTTGTTATCCACTGCAGTACTTACTGTCCTGCTTACTTTGGGTTCAGGTAGCAATTAACATTAAGCTTTCATTATTGTTATCTGAACTTACACTTACCTTTCTCATATTTATGGCGGCCAGTGTAAAAAAATATGCCCCAGGTTGCTCACAAGTTGATAGAAAAACCTCCACCTGGAATGAAATACAAACTTGTGTACAAGCCGACGGTGAAAAACTGACACCTCTATTTGATCTACAAATTACAGGGTCAGTTTAAATCAACAAAAGCTGGTTACCAGCCTCTGTGTCAGGCTCGGTCCTCTAAAGTCTTTATCAATTTGACCTTGAGCTGAAAGTAAATGCTAAGATCTGGATACTAGATAAATATTCTTTTCAGTCTACTTTTTGGAATACAAGACAGAACAGATGGCCTGTCCAATGTATTGCAAAAAACTGACCTTTTTATCAAATCAGCTTTCTGCCTTTGTACAATCAGGTGTTTTCTGAGATGCTGGCCAACTCTGCTGAATACTTTTCCCCTGTAAATCGTGTTATTGAGAGGTTGTTTTTTTTTTTAGAGAAATTGTATCACTGTGACTTGAGTATGTCTTGGCATACTAAGTTGTGCCACATACGCAGTTCAGTTCAGTTCAGTTCAAATCACAAAAGGTGTCTCAAGGTGCTTTATACTGCAAGATGAAGACCGTACCATAATGCAGAGAAAACCTCAACAATCTGATGACCTCCAATAAGCAAACATTTAGCAACATTCGGAAGGAAAAACTCCCTTTTAACAGGAAGACTCTTCCAACAGAACCAGTGCTCAGGGATGGGTGGCCATCTGCCACAGCTGGTTACGGTTAAGGGGAGGAAGACAGGACAAAAGACACGCAGTGGAAGAGAGCCAGAGATTAATAATAACTTCTGATTGAATGCAGAGTGGTGTATAAACACATGAAGTGAAGGGAGATGAGTGCAGCAGAAGAAAGGCTCACAGCTTCATGGGAAGCCCCCAGAAGCCTGGACCTTTTATACAGTGGGGAGAGGAGGTCATAACACTGACACATGCACTTTATGTCGGTTGATTGGCAGAAACTGTCTTGTAGTCTTTGGATACAGTATTTAGGGAAGCTTGATGCATCCTGTTACTATCACAAGACTTCTCTTTTTCTTTAAGCCACTACCTTTTATTAGCTGTGAAACTCTGGTTCCTCTTGTGATCTTACATATATAAACATAATTCCCAGAGGTGCTGGGCTCAATATTATGCTTCTTAAATTGTGTTTCATTACAAAGCATGGTAGTCAGAAGTTTTGTGAAGCATGAGAGTCTTTATCTATGTATAATCAGCGCTAGGCTATGGACCAGACAGGAATGTCGGTCTGGAGGTTTGAAGTCGATGTAGCAACAGCGCTAAGAACATTAGCATGATGCTCCCCTCCTTAAACTACAGGGTGATAAGAGGTGCCGCATTGCTGCCTGGCTGCGCTGCCATTGCTATACTGTATAAGGTCACTCCCCCATCCCAGACCTGCCCAGGTCTGTTGCCATGGTAACTGATGAATATGTCATTTATGTTAGGTCGATGTGATGGCAGGGAACGCAAGCCTCTGGCCCTGAGCTTTCTTTCTGCGAGTACAGGTGGAGCTTTCTCTCCATTCCAGGAGATGCTGACAGCAGGAAAACATTATCCGTGATGGTGTTCCACTTTGGGGAGTGATTCCATTTATAAAGATCCGAGCCTTACAAGTAGATTGCCATTGTTCATCAAGCCAGACGATATATTTACAGTATGTTAACTCATTGCTTCTTTTGCTTTAATTATAACATCTATGTCTCTTACCATCTAGTCAATTCCAGTTGTAATGGAGTTTGACACTTGTTTTTCAAGCAGATTTTAAGAGTGACAACATTTGGCCTATCTGTCACAACTTTGAAATGGAAACACGATGAAAGTTTGCTTTTACGACAATCATTTTTGTACTTTTATGTCAAGCTATTTACAGAAAAGGCTCCAATGTGTTAACAGTCTGGGACTCAAATGTGCTGCATTTGAGAATATGCATTTTTTTTTTAACACTGAGCAAGGTTTAAGACTTTAAGTAATTGAGTAATTTATTTTCAGTGAATCACTTTGACTTGCATCACACCATGCAGTGTCCAGCGATAAAAGGGTACAGAGGTTGAAAAAAGCCATCAATTCTCTGAAATAATGAAGCCATCTCAAAAGCAAATCAGTTCATTGTTGAAGCCAGTCTAATCAGATTTGGCCTTTTACTGATAGAATCCAAAGACTTGTTGCTTTTTCTTTTTTCTCCCCATGTAATGTTAGGCTACCCTATTGATTTGTTCGAATAATAGGCCAGGCGGCACACATCTAATTGTTTTCAAATCAATGTTTAAATGCATAACCCCAAACAAATGACTGTGAAATGAAATCAGTAGAGCTGTCTGCTCTCGAATACCAAACATATTCCAACCCTGTTGCAACTTAACTCATTTCAAGATCTTTGTCATGTTCATGTTTTCCATGTTGTTGTTTTAATGACACCATAATTCAAATTGTTAAGGTTTTCATCCAAAACAGGTGAGAAGACCAACACTTGGGGGATGATTGGGTTGCAGTGAAAGACATGTTTGTAATGTTGCATAAAGTTAGCTTTTATTTAATTAAGCCAGCAGACTTGGTGAACTACATATGATGGCAACATTACAGATGAAGCATAGTGTGTATGTAAGCATATATACACAGCCATAGAAAGCGAGTGTGTACATATTGAGTCCAGCTCTGTTTGGTGGGTGATGGTATAAAAATGTTTTATTTTATTTTATTAATAAAAATGACTTTATCTAGAGATGTTTATCTTATTTACATAAAAATTCAACCTACAGCGACTTTTGAAAAGTAGTCAGTTAGAGACCTGAGAGGGACTACACCTGTCAGCACTTGGTTAATTGTTTTAAATTGTGTAGTTTTTATGGTTGAACTTACTTTCTTTTAAAGACCACACATCTGCATTCACACACTCCACATTTTGCTAGACTTTGATTGAATTCAATAAAATTTGGTTCTTTCAAACTCCATTATGTGTGGTCTCCCTATTTTGTGAGCTTTGAGCCAGCTCGCACACAGACACACACACACACTTAAAGTGACCGTCTCGGCCAGTAACAGGAGAATCACTCACCCATTGAGTGTTCTCTCATTGGTTAAGCACAAAGCATCATCCCAGGGTGTCATGCAATGTTGTTTTAAGGCCACCTGCGCCTCCCTGTTGTACACAAGCTGTTCTTTGGCATTGGCGTGTTTTGCACATTGTTTTGCTTTCCTTTTTTTTCATGCTGATCGTTCTGTTTTTCTCTGACTTCTTCCCTTCACTGATTACATTTAGACTTGGCTAGGTTAAGTGACTAAAAAGGACTGGGTGAAAAAAAACCTACTGTGGTTTGTGTAAATGCGCCCGTTCACAAAACAGTAACCCTAAAGTTCAGCGTGACAAACGTGTCTTCCTAACACAACAACCTGGCACATTAGCTTCTGCCAACAAAGGACACTTACAGCTACGATTAAACAGCTTTACCTGGGAATGAGAACAAGCTCATGTTATTGTGTGAATAAAGAATTTTTCAGCTCTACAAATTTTATTCAAATTGAGGATGTTTAGCTAATATTTAGAGGCAGTCCAAGATGCCTTAGTTACAGTGATCAGTGTGTTTTTCTTTCTTTGTTTTTGATTAAAACTGATAAATCAATGTACAGTACAAATGAAATGTGTGCTGTAATAAACCAGAGAAAAGAATCTGCTAAACCTAAGTACCTGATGCTTACTAAAAATACACACACTCACATACTTGCTTGAGGGTGTCTGAAGTAATAAAGCTTACTTGTGGTAAACTATCACCACTGAGACTGAAGAGAAAGCAGGTGCTTCAGGGCCACAGTGGCCTTATAAAAGGGCTGCCAGTGGAAGGACCCTATAGCCAAATTATGTTTTATTAAGTGCAAATGTCAACAAAGGTCTTAAAGCTATTGCCAACACGATTGAATGGTTCACAGTATCAAGAGTGCCCCCAAACCTTCCTGTTGGGTGACATGGTTCAACCAATCAACTCTCCAGTCAACAAAAGAGGGTCGGAGGATAAGTACCACAAAAACAAGCAAAAAAATGCCCCAAGACGCAGGTGTGGGAGGCTGGGATGCAACAGGTCAATGTTACTTTGCAAAACAAGACGTGCAAAACAAGAAGGGTCTAATACTGTTGGTGTTGGTTGTGAGGACGGGGACGCAGCATCCTTGTTATTATCAAGTGACAGGAGAATCCTGGCTATGGTTTTGTGTGTGTGAAAATCGAAATACACTACATGGACAAAAGTACTTGGCCACGTAAATATTACACCCCCAGGAGCTGTTTGGCCATGGAAACTGAAAGCACCTACATTGAAAGATTAAGAAGTGTGACCAAATACTTTAGTCCATACAGTGTAGCTTTGATAGTTGCATGTGATTTAAAGAAAATACTAGCTGTTTTTCCAAAGGGATTAGGGATATAGTGTGCAATATAAAGATGCTTAGTCATAGTGCAGCTGTGTAGACAAAAGATAAAGTCTGACAAATTCCATAATTATGGTTTTCACATCAAAGTAAATTACAGGTTTGACACAGTTAATTTGGTGGATAAACTGATGATTGTTTGTCTCTTTTGTTTTCCATTAGCTGTGACCAGATGGAGAAGACAAATCCAGCAGCGAGTGTTTAATGCAGTGGGCAGGCAGACTCCAAAGTGGGTTAATCCTTCACTGCTGAGGCAACAAACTCTGAGGGTGAGCATGGCAGAGATGTAACATGCAATAAATGTCTGCTTAGAGTGAAATGGTTATAGAGTTGAACAATGTTAGAATTATACAGAGAGATAAATGATCAGGTTATGTTAAATTATATCATATCATCATTAAGTTATTAAAATGCATTTGCTTTGAGACTATTGTGGTAGAAAACATGAAACATGAATGACTTTTGTGATGAATATACTGAAATACAAGCAGGATTCAGCATTATGAGCAAGGCAAAGACATCTGGTTAGTTGTCATAATTCAAGTGCTGAGGCAGACTATGTAGAGAGAATACAGCACACATCTGCAGGGCAGGAAACCTTCTGTCACTGTTCATGTAGATAAACTTCAACACACTGTCAGAAACCCAGACTTGGAGAACTTTTTTGTCCTCATATTTAACCATAACAGAACTGTGAAAAAAGGAATATACTTATTTTAAACTACAAAGTCCAGGCAGTGTCAGAAAAAAGGGCTCCAATGTACCTGGATAAGAGGCACAGAAACATTGAAGACTGCAGAACTGCTTTCATTGGGTAAAATAGAAAACCACAGAAATTCATATTTTCATTTCTTTCATTGAAAGCAGTGTTGGGGAGTAACGGAATACATGTACCGCCGTTATGTATTTAAAATACAAAATATGAGTAACTGTATTCCGTTAGAGTTACCGTTTAAAAAGGTGGTATTTAGAATACAGTTACTTTGTTGAAATAAATGGATTACACGGCGGTACTTTCCTGTTTTATATTGTGACGGGTCAGGACTGTTTGGGTTTTGTTTGACAGCTACGTTCTGTAGTTCCAGGCGGCAGCGTTGCGGTTGCCATGGTTACAGGGTGCCGCTCTCGCTCTGCGTGTTTCCTGGGTGAGAGAGCGCCTTCTTCTTGTTGTTGTTGTGAATGCAGAATGTAGAATGCAGAATGTAGCGTCATGGGCGGTGTAGTCCGTGCTGCAGGGAGAATGGACTGCCATACCCGTTATGTGTCTGTGAGCGCGAGGTGGGAGAAAAAGGAGAGTCGAAAAGTACGAGTTGTCATCGAGCAAAAACGGGAGCTGGAAGCATGTAAATATAATAATAACCACTGCAGCCAAGAAGAGTGCCTGACGAGCCCAGTTGTAAGTAAGCTATTAAAACTCGACTGTACGCTTTGTTCGTGTTTTCCTCCGAAACAATAAGTTTTGTTGGAGCAACCTTTCAACACCTCTCTCTGTCTCTCGCAAGCAGAGTTGACCCACACAACAAAGTAAAGCTATTTTTCTGCTAAGAGCCCTACACGGAACCGTATTAGTCAGAGGTTTACTACGTTTCGGAGCCGCGGACCTTCAGTAATAGTAATAAATCACACAGCAATAGTACATTCACGTAGTTGTAAAATGCATGATAATATGTTAAGTAATCCAAAGTATTCAGAATACGTTACTCTCATTCAGTAACGTAATGGAATATGTTACAGAATACATTTTAGGGCATGTATTCTGTATTCTGTAATGGAATACATTTTAAAAGTAACTTTCCCAACACTGATTGAAAGTTTTCTCACTGTAGAGAACGGAGACAATCTTGACTTCAACATGAAATGAACTTTAAACTTTAAAAAGTATTTCACACCTGCAGTCAAGAGATACAGCGATACATCAGCACTCAGAGTTAGCCAGACCAAGTCTATATCTACCAAACAAAGTGCTTTAAAGATGAAACTGTCTTTTTTCACAGTGCTCAAAAACTAAAACTACATGTTTTAAATGATCGAACACTTTTTAATTTTAGACAAATTATTATTTCGTTTACTACTATGGGAAAATAGCTATCCAGACCTATCTGGCCCCATGTGAAAAAGGATTTGCCCCCTAGACCTAATGACTGGTTTGGCCACCCTTGGCAGCAAGGATGAAAAAAAAACAGGGTTTCCAAACACCAATCAAGTGTTTGGAAAAACTGCCAGTGAGTCTTTCACATCGTTGTGGAAGAATTCTGGCCCACTGTCCTTTGCAGATTTGTAATTCAGCCAAATTGAAGGCTTTTTGAGCACGAACAGCATGCCAAACCATATCAACAGCTGTTAACTTGTTAGAGTTAAGTGATTAGGCCACTCCAAAAATCTTAATTATGTTCTTTTTGAGCCGTTCAGAGGTGGACTTCCTGGTGTGTTTCAGAAAATTGTCCTGCTGGATAACTCAAAACTGAATTCACAGTTCCATCAATTACGGCAAGTCGTCCAGGTCCTGAAACACCAAAGCACTCCACCTCCACCATTTTTCACTGTTGGTATGATAGTCTTTTTAAGAAATGCTGTTATAGTTTTACACCAGATGTAACAAGACGCAAACCTTCAAAAAGTTCAACTTTTCCGTTGTCAGTCCACAGACTATTTTCCCAAACGTTTATGGCAAATGTGTGACAAGCCTTTGTGTTTCTTTTTGTCAGTAGTGGTTTTCTCCTTGAAAAAAACACTCCCGATCCCATGGGTTCACTTTTGTCCAGTCTGTCTTATTGTTGAAGTCTGACCTTAGCTGAGGCAATTGAAACCTTCAGGTTTTTATATGTTGCTCTGGGTTCTTTTGTGGCCTTCTAGATGAGTTGCCGATGTACTCTTGGAGTAATTGCGGTAGGCTGTCCACTCCTGGGATTGTTTGCTACTGTTGCAAGTTTTTTTCTCTATGTGAATAATGGCTCTCACTGTGGTTCACTAGAGTTCCAAAGCCTTAAAAATTTCTTTTCAACCCTTTTTAGACTGACAGACGGAAATTACTTTAGATTGTGGCATGATGTGTTGCTTTTTGACATCTTTTTACCTACTTCACTTTGTTCTCCCCGTGTTTGCGTGGGTTCTCACCGGGTACTGCGGCTTCGTTCCACAATCCAGAGACATCCAGTTAGTGTGGTTAGGTTAATTGGTCATTCTAACCCTGAGCCCACCCACCCCTGAGCAACCCTGACAAGGATAAGCGGAAGAGATCGGATGAATGGGAGTGGCAGTTACATTTTCCACCAACAGTGAAATGGTAAATGGTAAATGGCCTGTATTTGTAAAGCGCTTTGGGGTCCTTAGGGACTAGGAAAGCGCTATACCACTCACTCCCGTCCAGTCATCCACCCATTCACACACATATTCACACATTGGTGATGGCAAGCTACATTGTAGCCACAGCTGGGGCGCACTGACAGAGGCGAGGCTGCCGGACACTGGCGCCACCGGGCCCTCTGACCACCACCAGTAGGCAATGGGTGAAGTGTCTTGCCCAAGGACACAACGGCCGAGACTGTCCCAGCTGTGGCTCGAACCGGCAACCTTCCGATTGCAAGGCGAACTCTTGAGCCACGATCGCCATAACAAGTGAATTGGAAAAGCACTTAAGAAAATGCATGGATGGTTATTTTCAAGTGGAATCGTATCACCCACATTGCAAATTGCTGTCAGCTGTCATTCAGTGTATGTTTTGCTGTGCTGCTGCAGAGATCCAGGCCAGACCAGGCAGAAGCTGTTTCATCAGATGAAAAGAGGCTGGTAACATTTTTGTAAAATCAAATGAGCATTACAACCTGGATTTAAGATAAAACGTTAAATACACAAGGAGCTGTTGAATACTAGAGTGCATCAATTAAATGGAAGGAAAATCCTCGATGGGTTCTGTTTTCAAATGGTTAAAGGAATTGTTTACCGAATACGAAATTTGATTTTCAGTCATTCTCTCTTCATAGGACATGCGAGTGGGATTCACACATCGCCTCCTGTTGCTCCCACTTCTTATTTTGCATAATCTGAAGTTAATTTGACACCGCTTCCTGACAGGTTGGTTAACCACCGATTTATCAAGCATACATTACTCTGCAGTGTTCTCTCATTAAACATATACGGCTTTGCAGCAGTGTGGTGTCATAATTACTCTCTCATCACTCACCCAGCAAATCATTCTGTAAATTGCCCAGTAAGTAATGCTTCTGACAATATACGTCTCCAATAGTAGCAAGCTGGAACAGAGCTGTAAGGGACAACACTTACAATTATTATTCTCCTCCCTTCTCCGCCTTCTTGTATGTTAGGTCAATGTAATCTGAGACACTAACTCACTGGGTATTTGCAAAAATTAAAAGGACACGTAGATGCATGGAGGTTCGCCACCACCTTTTTACAATGCTATTTGAAAACGTGGACATCCCATCATAGAATGACACATACACACAGAAACACACTTTGTGTCTGTGTCTATATGAGGGGGTAGAGTGTCAGCCCCCCAGGAAGCGGACTTTCAAATATTGAGTACGCCCTACTGTGGAACAAACTGCGACTGCTATCCAATGCCACGCTTGTCTGCCTCTGTTCAGATCACTTCCTCCGCTGGCTCCAGCCATCTGGTGGGAGGTAGCCTTGGCTCGTTTCAGATTTGGAAAGGATCCAAATAGCTTTCCCTGTCAGCTTTACTGCGTTCTCTCTCCCAGGTTGTGTATATTAAGACGTTAACCAAGACATCAGGATTACAGCTATAATCCTAAAATTTATCTCTCCTCAGATGCACGTCTGTCCCACCTCTCATTTATTAGGCTCTTAGGGAAGACTGAGATGAAGAGAGATGGGATGCTATAACTGGTCTTACTAAAGAAGAATGATCATATTTCTGGTTGTTCTGGCACACCTCTGTTTAGTGTCAGGACACAATTATCTGAGATGTGTTTCTTGCAGTGATAAACCCATAAAGCATGTTTTGGTTTTCTAGCTTCCAGCTGTACTGTTTTGGTCCAATGTCAACATGAAGACAGCACTGTGCACAACCAGATCAGTATCAAAAAGCCAAGAAACACCTAGCCCATTAAGTTTTTTGTGGATGTTTTGGCAAAGCAAAATACATTTTTTCAGAGACATTGTAAAGACTTAAATAAAGTGAAAAAAACAGTGACTAACAGACCGAAACACAACTCTGTACCTAATATTAGACAGAACTGTAAAAGCAATCAGTGGAATCAACATCTAATATAAACCCCAAACCACAGTCATTTTTATGACTGCCGAAGAGCCTCAGAACAGAATAGGAACAATTTGTTTCATCTTAATGAGAGACACAGACAAATACTTGCTTCATTGCTTTAATATATCTAAAAAAAAATGCAGTCATATAAAAAAAACATTGAAAAAAAGCATTGACTTTACTTAATTTTTTATGCCCAGTAAATATGTAAAAACAAGAAATATTTTCACACATTTGCTTCTCGATTATGACTGTGCTTCATTCCTTCATTTACAAGGATGTTTGCATCTTAGTGGCACCTTGGGCTTTTCCATTCGTGTCAGAGTTAATAGACAGAACCAGCTCCATTTCCTGACCAGGCGAGGGGATGGGCATTTTATTAATCTTGGCAAAGCTCTGGCTGATGTCCATAAAGGTTTTATTTTTGGTTTCCGGGAGGACGACATAGAGGTATATGGATCCCAGAATGCAGACTGCCACAAACACAAGGAAGGAAAAGGACTGCAGCGTCTCCTGTGCAAACAGAAAACATACAGACAAGAAACATGAAACACATCAGATTTGTGCATACACTGTGCTGTTTACAACATCCTAGTTACCCTCAGTTCATCATTCTTCAATCAGATGACATCTAGTAAAGTTTATTAAAAAACAAAAATTTTACAGCAGAATTTTAAACAATTAAATGATTACTGGCGTGTCCACCTCCACACAGCTGGATCGTGACATTTTTCAGTCCATCTCTGCAGAGACATCATCCGTGGCATCTGTTTTGTCATCTGTTTTGTCAAATGTGTGTCATTGATGAGGACAGCATAACATTACCATGATTTTCCGCTCAAAAGAATCCTACAAGCATATAAACTGAACATTACTCGTCTTGCATATACTTGCATGTAGTCGTGTGTCCAAGTACAAAAAGTATGAAAGGTAACCTTGTCCTGTGGGTTATGCCAATAATAGAGATTAGTGACAGATTTAAAAATACACACTGACTGATTACCCAGAGGGAGATTTAGATGTGGAGAGAGGGTTTTGTGCGTGTGCGTATGTGAGTAAGAGAGAAAGACAGAGAAAGAGTCTGAGAGAGAAAGGTTGGGTGTAGGGCAGAGAAACTTGGCTGACCCTGACCAGTATGTTACCAACTATAATCCCTCGCTTATGAGGAGGCAGACCGCAAATGCAGAACTATGTACCAGGTATTAGAAATGCAGTGTCCAAACAACCACGACCTCAGTAAAAAACTACTTACCACTTTGATTTCAGTTGGTTATATCACCACTGCTGTTAGTCTCTGACACTGTTTTCCTCTGTTGAGGGTATTTCATAATAGCGGCATAAAAAAAAACAAAAACCTCAGAGCATCGTGCAAAGGGCCTGACCCAGTTTCCATGCTGCCTCTGTGACGTAACACTCATCTGCAAAGTTAGCAAGTTCTTCAGAAAGAACTGCCTTTCTCTCTCAGTTGTCAGGGTAGATGAGTCATCTTACAAACAGGACATTTATGCGTTCACTCCATTTGTCATTAATCGAATTTTTTGCAAGCCCGTGGATTGACGAGGATGAGACAGTCCTGATTTTGACACTGGGATAAGCCTTTGATCTGCTGTGGTGGCTCAGCTGGGTTCAGTGTGGTGCACACGCAGACAGTAAGGCATGAACACAAAGACCCAATTGCTATACACACACACAAACAGACACACTTTTTTCATGCTTAAATGAATGTTGGCTGAATAATGTGCAAACAGAAAAGGCAAAGTGAATGCTCTAAAATGCACTGCAGACGTACTGTAAATCAAATCTGGTCAAATGAGTGTCCATGCTTGGACATATACTGTCAGTCACTGGTTTCTGGTGCAACAATGAGTCATTGCTAGGGGTAGGGGTTTGCCGGTGTTAAAAGGGGGATATTTGCATGGCTGTGGGTTTTCATAGATTGTGTTGCCTGTGGGAGGCACAACGAGGAGATGGAGATGTGTACAAGATTTGAAATGTCCACACTGGACTGATTTATGGATTACACCGATCAGCCACAACATTAAAACCCCTGGGAGAGAATAACATTGATCATCTTGTTACAATGCAGTGTTCTGTTGGGAAACCAGGAGTCCTGGCATTGATGTGGATCTTTTGACCTTGTCTTCAGACTCTCCAGATTCCAATATGATCAAGCTTCTGTGACAACCCACAGGACCCAATGGATCTGCTGTCCGACTCTACAGTTGAGTGTTGTGGCTAATCCTTGGCTATATCATTGTTGTTACAATATGAGCATACAAGACAAAAAAACAACAATACCCATTAAGCATCATGTTTATGGATCACAGCTGCAATGCTACATACTCATTAATGAGGCAAACACAAAAGCATTCAAAACTCATAGCGTATGAATGGATGTGATTGAATGTGATGGGTCAATAGGTTTTACAGATTTCATGCACAAATAGAGCTTGTTATTGCCCCATTTTATACTTATATATACATTTATATTGGTGTGAAGCATCGCATTGGAACTAGAGCTCCTGCTATGTTAGCATTTCTCCATATGATGACTTCACCAGCTTTGGTAAGGGTTAAAAAATGGCAAGTGAAAGTTTCTTCTTTTCATAAAATTCACTGTGGCAGAAATTGATGTTATACTGTTTGTACTGGCTGACTACATAGAGTTATAGAGCAGAGTACACAGTTTGTGAAACACTTGCCTGAGTCAATAACTGCAGAGTTCCAAACCTCCACCGTTATTAACAGCAGCACACAAAGTGTGCGCTGGGAGCTTCATGGCATCAGTTTCCATGACAGAGAAGCTCTTGCTCTTGCAAATCTTAGGGAATGCTTTAGACTCCAATTGCAGCAGAAAGAAGGTCTTGTAACCCTGTAGTGCATCCTGCTTGGTGCATGAGTTTTTGAGACCTTTACATCATGTTTATTGTTTGTTTATTTGTTTTTTCAGAAAAACCTGATGTACACAATTAGACACATGTGGTGCTACTGTGAGCAATAAATACACATAAATATGTAAATTGATATTTAATTTCTTTCCTCTTAATTCTTCAGGTTCCATAAATCCTCCAGTTAGACTTTTCTGGCAATTATTTCATGGTTCAGGCTTTATGAGGTGAAAGCACGCATTAGATCTGTTAAATTTATAAAAAAGAAAGAAAAGAGCCAGTTAAACAATATATCTCTGTTAAAACTTTAAATGAGGCTGTCAACAGTATCTCAGATGAACACATACAGGATGGCTGGAGCCTTTTTGTGCGTATTATTCCTGTGCCTGTATGGTTTTCCAAATTAGCCAAAGGTGAATTGATTTGGAGAACTGATGATTCAAAATGATGATAGTGTGTGGTTGTCGGTGTTAGCTCTGCGATGACCTGGCAATTTGTCTTGAATATAGAGGGATTATGGCAGTCTTGCTTTGATTGATGACTTTGATTATTTTACCTGAAAAAATAGTTGGTCCCTTTGAAACCATGACAGTGTTTAATATTAGAGAGATCCAACCTCTGGTCTTTTAAACAGAGCCAGTAGGATTCCCATACAGTATTAAAAAAGTGAATACACTCGGTGTCACGGTTCTGGGTCAGTTTCGACCCAGTGTTTTGAGTTTTGGATTGTTAGTTTATTTTTGGATAATTGTCATGGTTTTGGGCACTATGAGGTTTATTATTATTATTATTAGAATTCTGTTTCTGTTTATTCATGTTAAGGATTTGTTCTCGGTTGTATCTCACGTTTAGTTTAGTTCAGGTTCCATGTGTCATTCTCCGTCTGTCTCTCAGTGTCAGGTCTGCGTCTTCCTGTAGTGTTCTCATTTCCTGTTTTATTGTGAAGGTTTGAGTCTCATGTGAGTGTGTTCAGTTTTCCCTCTGTCTCGTCTTGTTGATTATTCCCAGCTGTGTCCACCACCTGTGTGTAATTCCCATGTTTCTCTGTGTGTATTTAAGTCGTGTCCTCTGTCATTGTAGTTGCTGGTCCGTCTGCGTTCCCACCATGTTTCATCTGTGTGTTCCCTGCTGTCAATCCGTTTCTGCTCGCTCTCGTTCATGTTCAGGTTCGTGTTCTGTATTCAGTTTGTTCCCAGTATAGTTTAGTCTTTGTTCGGTTCGCCTTTTGTCCATTTTTAGTTTGTGTTTAATAAACCACCATCACACCTTTACAAGTGCCTGCATTTGGATCCCCCTTTATTTTCCACACGGCTCATCTCACTCGCCGTGACAGTACGGACCAGCCAGATATGGATCCAGCAGCATTCAGCCCACCCAGGGAGCTTCAGGAGGCCGTTATCGACTCTGTTTCTATATTAATCAACCAGTGGTTAGAGCATGAGGGAGAAACGTCTCTTTACACTGTGGAAGCCGACCTACAACACCTTATTTCCTGCTACCCCTGGTTATTAGACTCACTGCACCCGCTCGTACAGAATTTTGTTCTTCACGAGCTTCACCTTCACCCTCCCGCCGCTACCGCTCGCCCACTCGCTTCAATGGAGGACGTGCCGTCCGACCCGCCGGACGAGGAATTACCCGGTCCGTCGGAGCCATCTCCAAGAGGAAAGCGACATTCGCGCCGCCGGCGCGGCACCCCACAGCCGGATGTAAGGACATGTAAGCAGTCGGCTGTGGTGAGTGAAAGGGACACTTTTTCTGCTGCATCAGATTGTGTGACTGTTGTTTCTGGGGCAATTTTTTGTGTTTTTACTGAGGATAACAATGATTTCTCACCCATGGCCATAGCTTCTAAGACTGCCTGTTCTGAACCCTCGTTCCATGTTTATGACAGTGTCCGCTCAATTGCCCCATCCTCACTTCCATCCCAGTCAAACGCCAGGCCTGTAGCGCTGCCCTCAGTTCAGTCAGCAGCCGCGCTGCCCTCAGTTCAGTCAGCAGCCGCGCTGCCCTCAGTTCAGTCAGCAGCCGCGCTGCCCTCAGTTCAGTCAGCAGCCGCGCTGCCCTCAGTTCAGTCAGCAGCCGCGCTGCCCTCAGTTCAGTCAGCAGCCGCGCTGCCCTCAGTTCAGTCAGCAGCCGCGCTGCCCTCAGTTCAGTCAGCAGCCGCGCTGCCCTCAGTTCAGTCAGCAGCCGCGCTGCCCTCAGTTCAGTCAGCAGCCGCGCTGCCCTCAGTTCAGTCAGCAGCCGCGCTGCCCTCAGTTCAGTCAGCAGCCGCGCTGCCCTCAGTTCAGTCAGCAGCCGCGCTGCCCTCAGTTCAGTCAGCAGCCGCGCTGCCCTCAGTTCAGTCAGCAGCCGCGCTGCCCTCAGTTCAGTTGCCACTAGCTCAGCAGCCTACCCACTCATTCACTCAGTCATCATCCTCACAGCCTCATTACAAGCAGGGAACACACTTCATACAAACGTTAGCTGGTTCACTTAAGCTGGCCGTCTCAGAGGCAGTTGCTCCCTCTAGGGCCTCCCCAGAGGCTGGGTGTCAGCCACCAGCCAACTCTGGACCCCTAGAGGTCAAGATGCCAGCACCAGCAGCTTCGCTAGAGGACTTTACTGAGCAGTCTCAGCCGTCATCCGCTGCTGAGAGCTCCAGTGAGTTCACCCCTCTGCCCCTGTCCTCTGCTGGGGGACCAGAGGGATCCATTCAGCCGTCTATCTCAGCTGGAGGGCCGGAGGAGCCCGTCCAGCCTCACGCCACGTCAGCTGGAGGGCCCGAGTCGCCCATCCAGCCTCAGGTTTCGTCTGCTGGGGGTTCGGGAGAACCCAGCCAGCTACAAGTGTCGTCTGCTGGAGGGCCCGAGTCGCCCGTCCAGCCTCAGGTGTCGTCTGCTGGAGGGCCCGAGTCGCCCGTCCAGCCTCAGGTGTCGTCTGCTGGAGGGCCCGAGTCGCCCGTCCAGCCTCAGGTGTCGTCTGCTGGAGGGCCCGAGTCGCCCGTCCAGCCTCAGGTGTCGTCTGCTGGAGGGCCCGAGTCGCCCGTCCAGCCTCGAGTGTCGTCTGCTGGAGGGCCCGAGTCGCCCGTCCAGCCTCGAGTGTCGTCTGCTGGAGGGCCCGAGTCGCCCGTCCAGCCTCGAGTGTCGTCTGCTGGTGGGTCTGAGGAGCCCACCCAGCACCACGCCTCATCTGCTGGGGGTCCTGGAGGACCCAGCAAGCACATCCTCACGTCTGCTGACGGTCCGGGGAAGTTTGTTCAGCCACCACCTGCTGAATCATCCCCTGTGTCTCCTACACCGTTGCCTGCATCCACATCACCTCCTGCGGCATCACCGCCGTCAGGTTCCGCAGCCGTCCCGCTGCCGTCAGGTTCCGCAGCCGTCCCGCTGCCGTCAGGTTCCGCAGCCGTCCCGCTGCAGTCTTCATCCACGCCTGGTCCAGCCTCTGTGCCTTCATCCACGCCTGGTCCAGCCTCTGTGCCTTCATCCTCGTCTGGTCCAGCCTCTGCGGCTTCGCCTTCGTCTGGTCCAGCCTCTGCGGCTTCGCCTTCGTCTGGTCCAGCCTCTGCGGCTTCGCCTTCGTCTGGTCCAGCCTCTGCGGCTTCGCCTTCGTCTGGTCCAGCCTCTGCGGCTTCGCCTTCGTCAGAGCCCGCTCGGCCTGTTCTGCCTCGCCTCTGGCGGCCATTTTCCAGGCCTCTGGGTTGGCATCATGGCCATTGTGGACGGCCTCCGGAAAGGGTTCGTTGCCGCCGCTGGCCTCGCGGCCGACCTCCGGACCTGCCCTGTGGCCGCCGTTGCCGTGTGCACGGTCGGCCACCGGAACAGTTTGCCCGTCGCCGCCGTTGCCGTGTGCACGGTCGGCCCCCGGAACTGTTTGCTCGTCGCCGCCGTTGCCGTGTGCACGGTCGGCCCCCGGAACTGTTTGCTCGTCGCCGCCGTTGCCGTGTGCACGGTCGGCCCCCTGAACTGTTTTGGCTCTTGTGTTGTCGACCCCCGGACTTTCCTGTGGACTCATGAATAGTCTTGTTTTGTGTTGGCCTGGTTTTTTTTTGGTTTGATCTGGACTGTTGTGCTCCTTGTTTTTTGTTTCGGACCCTCCTTCCTGGACCCCCTCCGCCCGCCCTGGTCTGGTGCTCTGTTTTATTGTCCTGTTTTCTGTTTAGGGCTGTCGGGAGCCAGCCCTTGGAGGGGGGGTACTGTCACGGTTCTGGGTCAGTTTCGACCCAGTGTTTTGAGTTTTGGATTGTTAGTTTATTTTTGGATAATTGTCATGGTTTTGGGCACTATGAGGTTTATTATTATTATTATTAGAATTCTGTTTCTGTTTATTCATGTTAAGGATTTGTTCTCGGTTGTATCTCACGTTTAGTTTAGTTCAGGTTCCATGTGTCATTCTCCGTCTGTCTCTCAGTGTCAGGTCTGCGTCTTCCTGTAGTGTTCTCATTTCCTGTTTTATTGTGAAGGTTTGAGTCTCATGTGAGTGTGTTCAGTTTTCCCTCTGTCTCGTCTTGTTGATTATTCCCAGCTGTGTCCACCACCTGTGTGTAATTCCCATGTTTCTCTGTGTGTATTTAAGTCGTGTCCTCTGTCATTGTAGTTGCTGGTCCGTCTGCGTTCCCACCATGTTTCATCTGTGTGTTCCCTGCTGTCAATCCGTTTCTGCTCGCTCTCGTTCATGTTCAGGTTCGTGTTCTGTATTCAGTTTGTTCCCAGTATAGTTTAGTCTTTGTTCGGTTCGCCTTTTGTCCATTTTTAGTTTGTGTTTAATAAACCACCATCACACCTTTACAAGTGCCTGCATTTGGATCCCCCTTTATTTTCCACACGGCTCATCTCACTCGCCGTGACACTCGGGGGCTAATTAAAATAAAGTGGAAGATAAAATATACAATTTGCATGTGGCAAAATTTGGGTCAGGATTGTCCCCCATGAACCTTGTTAACATGCTCCATCTGGTGCCATCATCATGCATTTGGCTCAAATATTTGATAAAATACAAAAGATGACCAGTCAAATCAGTAGTAACAGTAATTAATTGCTATCCTTTAATTTTCCAAGGCCAGTGTCTCAGTTGTCTGTATCAGCTTTTCATTGAAATAGCCTTGGTGGAGTTTTCAGGAGTGTAAATTGGTATAATTGCTACTTAATGTGTTCCTTTTCCTGCACCATAGGCCTGGGAGCATTTTGCATATCTGTGTTCAGGTGCTGCTGTCCTTTTAGATATCCATGTAGGGAATTAAAAAGTGCTAATAATTGATAATATTTCATATTACAAGATTTTAACTGCTATATTTTATAACCCCATTTGAACACCTAGAACTGCAGAGCACTAACTGACACCTCAGCAGTGGCCTGCCATGGAAAGATGGGATGTGACAGTTAAACGGTGTGTTGTCTGGAAAGGGGTCAGAGCTGGTTTCAGGTGCACGTCAGAAACCAGTCAGTCACTGCTGGGATCTGGATGCCAGGCATGTGCCTGGGAGTTCGTGGGGCTAGCAAAACCCAACCAACAAAAGCAACGAGCAACTCTGCAATATTTGCGGAATTGGCTGGCTAAAAATAACCTTCTGTTGCTTTCTGTTTCTCACACATGTCCAAATCTTCCCTGCCAGGTCAGCCTTATCTCTTGCTCTGCTCTAGGACTTTCAAAACCCATTTCTCCTGTGACACACTCTTATTGTATACCTTTATTATCTGTTTAATTACCTATTCAGCTCAATATCTACTTGACCTTCCATTTCCTGACATAAATTACCAGCAATCTCGTTGTTCAGCCATCAAAATACCATATTAAAAAAAAACACCCTTATACCTCTTTATCCTGTCTTCCTACTGGTCAGTGGTGCATGACAGGTAGAAGTGCAATATATCATCCTTTATTTCTCCAATCCTTATTTTTTACCAGAATGAAATGACAGTGCAGACACAATGGTGAGGTGTTCAGGCTCCTGTACATCTACTGACAACTCTTCATTTAAGGATTCATAGTCTGGTGTAGCTCTAGCACAGGAGAGTATAGGTGTTTCATTACATGTACAGGGTACCTGACATGCTGAAACCGGCAGAGTTCTGCACATTTCTGTAAATGACTTCCACAATGCAAGCTTCCTATTCTTAGCAGTGGGTGTTGCTTACCTATATTGTGATCGGTAACATGACACAGGAAAACAAATGTAGTTTTTTGTCACACTGCCAATGTGAAGATGTGGATGGCATTTTTGTTTTTTAGTCACACTTCATTCGAGACTGAAATATCTTTACAGATGAGTTCCCCCGCCAAACTTTGTGTTTGGTGGGGTATGTGTTCATTTAACTGGAGAATGGAGCTCTGACGAGCTCTGATGAGTTTTCCAGAGTTACACTTTGGTGTAACACTCTGGTAACCGCTTCTCTCCTAGCGCCATAGCCAGATCTTGATCGTTTAAATCATTTCATTCATTTAAACTCTTCTGTGGTGGTGTACAGAGGTAAAACCACAAACACTGTGTCATTTTCCTAGTGCTTATGGGCCTGACTGTATAGCTATGAAAGAGTGACTTTGCAAACATTTTAACATCTCCAAAATTAATTACACAACGCTTTGAGAACACATCTGTTATTCCTGTGGGAGCTCATGCATCACACAGTCAGTGTGAGAGTGGAAGTGCAGGAACGCATCGCCCAATGGGGTTTTGAGATGTTTGGGCTTTAATTTGGTTTTTTTCTTAAAATCAGCAAGACTAAATGAAAAGGAAAAGACAGATCATGCATGAACAACTTCCACCTCTAAGAAAACACCATCTAAGTGTTTGTTATGCCCTTTTCAGCTATTTTAGTTCTCCGTTCACTCTTTGCCTCCAACACATGACACTCCGGTACAGCTGACTGAAAGGACAAAATTAGATTTATCTGGGGGGGCTACTGAGCGAACAGGCAGAAAACATTTGACGGAAGGTCAAAACGGCGTCACTAAAATGTCCACCGTGCCTCAAGCAAACTTTCACTCTGATCTCAAACTTCTACGATGACTTTTGTCGAACTTTTTCTTTCTCACAATGAATGTGCCCTTAAAGCTACGGTCAGAGCACCTCGCTTTGTGGGAAAGTTGCAAAGGCGGAGGGGAGAACATATTGTTTCTGCTAAAAAGGTGAAACTCTGTTTAGTTGTAATTACAATCAGGTTCTGAGTCACTGTTTTCATGGCAAACACATATGCTCAACATCTGCTCTCTAGGCTAAAACCACTTCCGATTGACAAGTCGTTTTGTCAAGCCACTTATCATTTATCTCGACCATGTCAAAACCATAGAATATAATTCATGGTGCTGTAGCATTTTTTGTCGCATACGTCACATAGGGCTGCTAGAATGTAGAAACTGTAACCAAGATCTACATTTATGGATGAATAAAAATCAAAGAGACAAAAGAAAAAGAGAAATCGCCCCTGTGAAGTCACACACACCCATGTAACGCAAACCGAATTCATTTGCATTTCCAGTGTAGTTCAATCCCATATTTATTAATTTTCAAAGCCCTGCTCCTGTTTTCAGAACTTATCAAAATCTTATCCCTGAAAAATCCACTGATAATATCATCTGTGCTCAGCTTCATCAGTCTGTGAATACACTGTACAACTGATTCTTGTTCACAAAACTCCTGATGAGTGCTAGAGGCTAAATATCACGCACCCAACTGGATCAACTGGAGGTCAGATTCATTCCTGAGCTGCACTCTTATGATGATCATTGGACGCCCGATATTTCAAGGAGCAAAGGAGTGCTTGAGAAAAAACACAAGAACAAAGATGCACGTGAAATCCCAGAAGGAATGTTTCAGAACGATCGCCCTCCTTTTCATCAGGAGGGCGATCGTGGCTCAAGAGTTGGGCGTTCGTCTTGTAATCGGAAGGTTGCCGGTTCGAGCCCTGGCTCCGACAGTGTCGGTCGTTGTGTCCTTGGGCAAGACACTTCACCCGTTGCCTACTGGTGATGGTCAGAGGGCCCGGTGGGGCCAGTGTCCGGCAGCCTCGCCTCTGTCAGTGCGCCCCAGGGTGGCTGTGGCTACAATGTAGCTTGCCATCACCAGTGTGTGAATGAGTGGATGATTGTGTATAGTGTAAAGCGCTTTGGGGTCCTTAGGACAAGTAAAGCGCTATACAAATACAGACCATTTACCATAAGACGGGCAAAGGAATCATGAAATGACACGTCACAGGCTTCTTTATGTAACTCTGTGTAATTAAAACATCATCACACACAGCTTTAGCTATAAATTCACATGCACTGAATAGTTAATCGTATTGGTAGTCCAGGCACTCAAACACAATTATTCAAAATGTATTTACTTTGCAGAGTCATGTACCTGTGTAGATGCATCCGTATTAACTACCCTGCCACTCAGAGCTTTAAAGTATTAAATTCAATGTTTTTCTGCATTAATTCACTTTTTTAAATCAGCTGCATCCGATAGAAAATAGCCCTTTCTATAAAAAAAAATCCTCCAGTTTAATTGGAAATAAAATAATTTATGTCATTATGAATGATTTATTAACTGAAAACTCTGGCTTTACGGTACAATGTATTCATTCACAGATTAATCTATTTAACGAATTCATTAGAAATCAGCGAAGACAAGCAAGAATACAATGAACAAGTTTGTTTAAGAGTGCAGGAACATCAGCGTACATATTTAGATTTTATTTTTTTTATCTCACAAAGATTGAAATGTCAAATGCCATTAGGATCTAATGAGGGACAAGTGGGTCATTATAACCAAGGGCAAAGTTCTGTCTAGAAAAAAAAAAGGCAGAACCATGTCCTCTGCACACAGGGCAGATATAATCAGACAGTAGCACTTTATATTAGGTAATGTAAGTTAAAAACTCAAATATGCCATGTAAGAAATATAAAGGTCACAGTTTCAGTTGAAATGTCATTTTTAAAAATATCTCTGTAACGATGTGTTATATAGATAATGCCGTTTTCCTAACGAGCCAGATAATGATGGTATGGTGTCTTTAGCAATAAGTTTTCCTACTGTGGAGTAGCTAGAAATTACTATCACTGTCCACAGTAATAGTTTAATAGTTCAATAATGCTCTAATTAGAAAGCACACAGTTCAAGTTGCCAGAGTGCAATCTAAAAATGGCAGCCACACTGAAAGCTGTTTCGAAATGCCGGAGAAGATGATTTTGCCTCTCTCTTTTTGATTAAGATAACTTAATAACTTCAAGACAAAAGCAATGCAAAACCTCCATCTGAGTAAGAAACCAAAAGAGCAACACTTCACACTTTTAAGCCCATTTAAGAGCTCTGTTGGTTTTTAACTCACTGACACTCACTGGAAAGAGCAGGTGGAGAGAATGAGGTGTGTCTGCAGCTGCAGAGCAAGCCTCGCAGTTGTGAAGCAGCACTGGTGAATGTTTGCCCAAAGGTCAGTAGATTTGTCACCAGAGACAACTTGCTGAATAGATATAAAAACTCACTGAATCTATAAAGCCAACAGGTTGCCAAGTCTTAAGTCTGCTTAAGTGCGATAATCACTGCTGTGAGTGACAGGAATGCCAAGCGCCCAATCTAATGTGGTATATGTTAGGTTATGTGATAACAAAAGCTTTCACAGGACTCTATGCAGTCCTATAAAAAGCTAAGTATACCGTTAATGCTTCAATATGAATAAAGAGCATAAGGAGCAGCCAGCATTTGATGCACCTATTGCACCTATATAAACACAGAGGTTTGTGTGGTTTGCTTGCCTGGAGCATAGAGGTTTATTTTAAAACAGTGCAATGAGTTTCCCGGGTATGGACAGAAAAGTCACCCCAAGCTTAGAGTGCTCAGAGAAACAAAGAAGCAAAAAAAACCAAGAGCTACATCTCAGACTCTACAGACCTCATTGAGCATGTTAAATGTTAAAGTTCATCAGAGAATAATTAGAAAGAGGTTCAACAAGGATGGCTTGTTTGGAAGGGTTGCAAAGAGAAAGTCTCTCTCTAAAAAGAACATGGCAGCAGGGCTTAGCTTTGGAAAGGTGCATCTGAACAAACCAGACTTCTGGAACAATGTCCTCCAGAGAGATGAGACCAGAGGGGAGATGTTGGGCCATAATGAACAGCACCATGTTTAAGTACACTAGTAGAGAGGTGATGATTTGGGCTTGTTTTACAGCCACAGGAGCAGGGCACCTTGCAATCATCGAGTCGGACATGAAATCCTGTGTATAAAGTATTCTAAAGATGACCAACCGTTTTCAAGAAATGAATACTTCTAGTTTTCCTGCCGAAGATGATTTTACATGCTACTGAATCATGCACTCCATTTGTGAAAAGTGTTGTTTTTATTATAGACATATATACCTTGAAATAGGTAAATGCTGATATAGGAAAAAAAATCATCTGTCATGAACAACAGACTGCTGTATGTTGTGTAAAGTTTGAAAAATAGAAGACTGGCACAAGTTGTACAGACAGATCCAGAGAGATCAGCAATAGATGCTTTAATTAAAATCAAATTCTGTCAGTGGGAATTACCAGATACAACTCACTTAACAGATCATTGGGAGTGATACAGCAAAAACTACTTAAGTACTCAAAGAATAAAACAGCTCGATATAAATTTTTTAAGGGATCGTGCACAAGGAAAACAGCAGGTTGTTGGAGATCTGTGTTAAGAATTCTAACCTCAATACACTGAGGGTACAGTGACGCACAGAAATGGAAATGTCAAACTGAAGAACACCTTTGCTTGTAATGCTGTAAACAAACTTGTATTCACTGGTGCAGTACAGCGTACTGAGACACAATTAATACTGAGACACTTGGACAAAATTAAAGCAATGAACTGTGGATGACTCGAAAGCTTCACTGGCTGAAATGAGAAGAATATTTTAACCACAGTTTTTACAGATAACAGAGAAAGATCACAGTTAACAGTTAACTACTAAACGACTTCATTTTTTGTGCGCTAACATGAGATTGAAATGAAAAATAGCAGCAGTGAAGGACACAAAGAGACTGATATAGTTATAATAGTTTAAAATGTGAAAGAGGCCAAAGGAATAGCAGATGAGCTTAATTCTAATCATTTAGTTATAAAATCCTTGGAAGATGAGCACTAACAGCAGAGGGAAAAAAGGAGGAGACTGTGTGAAGCATGAGGCTGGCAAACACGTATTCAGTCTGTGGAATGAGGAACCACATTGCTTCGATAGAACTATGTCAGACTGATTTATCCTCTTTTCAGTTCAGTATCTTTTATGCTTGCCTGCATTCAGATCATAAGCAGATGTATATGATAGGTTGAGGCAGCCACAAATTGTCAGATTCAGTGCATATAGCAATGATTCACCGAGTGGTTCATTTTTAAATGTAGATAACCCGCATTCATCGCCTTTTCATCAGGATTCCCATTTTTGCAATGTTTGATTAAAAAAACCCTCACACTTCAGTAAAAGTCCCTTTTTTCACTCTAAAACGCTAGATCCCTCCACCCACCGTCTTAAAGGAATACTGCTTGTCTTTACAAAGAAGTTGGTCCACTTTAAAACAAAACAAAACAAAGAATATAAAAGAATAGTTTTCATGCAGTATCAAGAGAAAATAAACCAATGAATGACCATTAATGTACCTTCAAAGGACACCGCAGCCAGCCAAGTTGGACAGTTATTATACAGAATGTACTCATTAAGGTTGCCTGTCAAGCTATTAATGGCTGCTACAAAATATCAAAGACAGAGGGATGAGAAGGACGAAACAGCGATGGTTCATTTATAATACACACACAGGCTGTGATTTCCCCAGTAAAACTCCAGGGTTTCCTCCAGTGTCTGCAAGCCAGCTGCGCCCGAGCATCAGATTTTAACATGCTTTTTCAGACAGGAGGGGTCGACAGTCCCAACAACTTTACTCGCTGAAACTATAAACTCTTTTGTTCTTCTTTACAGTCCCAGCCTTTCCCAGCTTTCCTTCTGCACCTCTGAATTCAGTGTTATAGTGTTAAAATTACATGTGAGCTTCACTGTAAGTAACTGTGTCACCACTGCCTTTACAGAACGCGACTGAAAATCAAAGTCTGTGTCTTCAGATGATGTTCCTGTAGGGGGACTCCCACCTCTGTCTCCCAGATGAGAGTTTTGCGTTTGTCACAGCAGCTGAGCAGCAGCTCGCTAAAAACACCTCGTGCAACAGCATTTAATGAACATATATGTGCCGGCATTGTTAAAAGAAAGTCTGATATGGGACAGAATAACCTCCAAGATGATAATGTTGTTATTTTTTTTTTGTAACTGGAAGAGTACTAAAGGTCTAGAAATAAAGAATTAATAACCTTGGGTCGTCCCCTGTACAGGTATTTAAAAATACAGTTAAAATGCAGCAGAAAAAAAGAGAATAATAAAAAAGTAGTAATAAAAAGTATAAATATTAAAAAAGAAAATGAAAAAATTAGCATGTTATGGTTCCACAGTGAAAGTGTTTAATCCAGATTCATATTTTAAGCTTAAAAACAGGTTTTTGATTTTTCTGTTTGTTTTGTTTCATGTTCATCACTGCACATATGTGAGTAAAAAAATATTCCCAGTGACTCTATTGCTTCATAGCTTATTCTATAAATTTCATTTTCCCAATAATGGGAAAAATAAGCATGCACACAGTGTGTATAATAGTATGGAGGTGCATATGTCTTGAACTCCAGGAGCCATAAACCTGCTATCCAGCAGAAAGGCCTCTAAAATCCTCAGGCGTTTTTTTGTTTGGTTTTTTTTGGCTTGGTAGAGATACTACATGTGCATTCTGTTATCTTACACACAAAAGCTCAGCGTCATTCTGTGTGGCAGAAAACTGCCGCTGGAACACCAGCAGGGAATTGTCTGTGTTATCAGCCTGATTTCCCCCTGCTACACCCAGAGTGGCAGTACAGTTTATAATTGTGTTGGAACTGGTCCAGCTCCTGTTGGGGAAAACTGCAGCCACTCAAGCTGCACAGGAGGTTATACATGTAGTCCAGTCGCATGGAGGAATTTAACACCCTCGTTCAGAATGGTTAGCCCTCTAAGCAGACGCATCAAAATGCTGCCAGTCTTCCCCCACCATGATGGAAACCATTCAAAGTGCCCATCCTTGACGTCTGCTGTTTGAAGTGTAACATATTTGAAATAGGTGTAATAACAGCCAAATTATTTCATATCAGTTTTTCTTTTGTTCTGGTGCGTTATTCTTCTTGGAGAACAATCAAAAACGATCCCGTTCCCATATCCCTGTGCTTTCTGCTGCACTGCTTCAGTGATTCTCTGAATCCCCAGTGCTGATCTTGTCTTTGAGAAAGCGTACACTGCAAGAATGTGCAGTTGTTGAAGACATCAGTCCAGAATCAGAAAAGTGCTAACCATCTGAGTCCACCAGCTTGTCTGGGTTGTGCTTGCAAGCTAAGGCTCTTTTAGTGTTCATAATGATGAGTTTATTCAATCTTTGGATATTAATAGATCTGATGGTGCTTCGCTGATCTCCATTTTCTTCTCATGAGGAATGTAAATTGATTTCTCTGTCCAGCGTGCTTGCTTTCCTCTTTGTGATCATGGCCCCATATTACCAAGTCTAGCCTTATTTCTTGTCAGTGACTCATTCGCTGCTTTACAGGAGATAACTGCTATGAATGTAGCTGCACAAGAGTAACTATCCCCATGGGCCACAGAGTCTATCCAACCCAGGCATATGCTACATCACAGGCCTTGTTAAAAGGGATGTCAATTCAAGACATTTGACTTCTCACACTGGGAGCGGATTTCCTGAAGTATCTAATCTCTCTGGATTGTCTATCAGGATAGTCAGGTTAACTTTAAAGTAATACAGGCTGGTCTTATCTTTATAAAAACTTAAAGAACTAATTTCAATGAGCTGAAATCCACTAAGTGATAAGACTATAAGGCTGCAACGGATAAACTAGAAATTGCTTTAGATAAGGCAGTTGGTTCTCAGGAAATGAGGGCAAATCCAAAGGCCCAACACATTTACAATACCTAAAGGTCAATTTTAGTCCCATAGGATCTGCTGTATAGTGAGCTGGCTGATGGCTAAAGACAAAGGCAAC
This sequence comes from Neolamprologus brichardi, assembly GCF_056152115.1. Lineage (NCBI taxonomy): Eukaryota > Metazoa > Chordata > Actinopteri > Cichliformes > Cichlidae > Neolamprologus > Neolamprologus brichardi. The sequence continues at coordinate 8,955,529 of NC_142108.1, forward strand.
CAAATGTGTGTAAGAGACACACACATACACATAAAATGGCTCAGAGTATGAGAGCTGCTGAAAGAAAAACCACCAGCACTGCACAAGCACAATAGTTAAGACTCCAGAGGAAGTCAGATGTCCACACTTTGCAGCCCAGTGTCTATGTCTGTTATAGCTGTAAACACCATTAACATTAAAGGATCCGACCACATCAGCCTTGATCTTAAAAAAGCAAAAAATTCAAATAAAAAGCTCACGCATCGACTTGGGTGGTAGAAATGTCAGCGGCTTGTGTGCTTGTTGGGAGAAAATACACCTGAAACACCACCTTGATCAAATAAAAATCCTTTTCTGTTGGCACCAAACTACTTGAGCTCTTATGCAGCGTTGAATGTAAATCTGTTTCTGTGTCTATGCATTCAGCATTGCTGTCACGTCTCACACTGTTACACCTTGTTAAGAAATGTCCAAACAGTGAAACCAGCGCATCAGCGGTACAGCAGGATACATATCAATGCAGGATGCGTTTAGGCGCAGTGTTGCTGGACATTCGAAGACATTTTGACTAAATGGATGAAAAACACCAGACATCACAACATCTCTGAAACACGTGAGATTAAATTTTAGCATTACTGCACAGCTCATGAAGGCTGTACAAACTATATCCTGTATTTTAATCTTTACTGCTGTTAAGCTCCAAATACACTGCAAACATATACTAACATGTTCCAAAATACAACTGAATTTTTAATTAAAGATCCCCAACTCCAGAAATGAAAATGCCCTTTTCTTTTAAACTATAGATCAATCCAAGTATCGATAGTATTGATACCGACGGCCGGTATTGGTATTGGATTGATACTAGCATGACAGGATCGATAAATTGTTTCTACCCTCCAAGTTCACTTTGTTCCCTAATGAATCATGTTAATTTTTGATTTATTTATAGTCTGTAGCACATTTAAAACAACAGAAGCGGAAAGACCCAGTTTCAAAATACACGAAAGGCTATAAAAGGTGTGTTTTGCTGGTAATTATTCCAAAAATAAAAAAATCACAGTGATTTAGTGTGTTCAGAATTAACAAATTGATAATGATTCATCTCATAAACCATGACACACTACTCTCCTCACATACACTGCCTGAAAATGATCAGTATTGGTATTGGCAATATCAGCCTTGTATTTACTTAGTATCAGATCTGTACAAAACTTTTCAGCACTACCACCTCTAGTTTGCAGGATTTTCGTTTAAAAATTCAATTCTAAACTAAAACCTCTTTGATATCACTGATGGTAAGTTCTTAATTTTGGAAAACAGCTTACAAGCTAGACGGGACATTATAAAACAGTTTTCAAAGGTAGTGATTCTCATGAAAATTACATCTAATCTGTAAAGTGGGTTAAGTGCCCCTTAACAGTAACTTTTACTGCCAATATTTTGCTGGTACAGAGTTAAAGCTCACAATATTATCACACTAACCAGGGAAATAAAACCCCAATTCATAATTCCTGTAGACTATGCCCTGTGTGGCTTAACTGCTTTTCCTCACGGCTGTGCCAGGCGAGGCTTGTGGTAAATGAAGCAGGATCACAGTTTTCATATCTGCGCTTTACATAAAGGTCAGGATTAAGTTTAAAGCCTTCTGTGCTCAATCCAAGTGCCTTGAAGAAAACTACCTTATAAAAGTTAAGTAGTATGCGTCGGAGCGCCAGTCGAAGCGAGTTTGTCTTCCTATCATCATTTTTAAATACATTCAGGCTTACAAGCATGAATTTCAAGGACATTTTCTTCATTAGGTTAAAAATCATGCGTTGTTTGGTTAATAACACTACAGCTTTGGCTTCTTTTGTAATATATTTTTTTATTGTAAATTCAATATATGCTCCTGATGTTGTAAACCTGAGTAAGTAAGCTGCAAAATCATACCATAACTAAAATACAGTGAACATTATGGAGTGTGACAACATTGATATTTAATAATGATGATATCATGGGAATGATACACATATCCACATATTTAAAAGATGGACATAGCTTTGATATTAAAAAATTAAGCCACTGGTAAACTATGTTTAAAAAAATTGGTCCACATTAATGCTAAAAAGAATAAAATGCATTTAGTGTGGGCCTTCCTTGTGACTAACAAGTCATTACCCTATGAGATGGTGGTTAAAATACTCAGTCCATATTTGATATGGATCTAAACTAACCAACGACTGGTGTCATGGTGTCTACACTCATCTTTTACATCCAGTGGCCAGTACCCCAGTGTGTGGATACGATTGCTCCACAGAGGCGTCCTGTCGAGGGTGTACGCAGTCCAGTAACAGCTGAGAACTGGATAAGCAGTTAAGAAACTTGATTGGCAGATGATTGTGGATGTGAGTGAGACGTTCACACTTTACAGAAGCTAGCTTTCCTCATTTGTCAGTTTTTTCTAACCCCATTTGGCAGAAAAGATTACGTTTTATACGTTTTATACGTATACTGTGTGTTATAACCGTGTAATTAAAAACAGATATTGTGGTAGCCTGAGAGTATACATAAATAATGCCACTTACTTGAATAAATGGAAAAAGGAGGCCCACGGCAAAGTTAGATAGCCAGTTTACTGTGCCAGCGATCATGAAGGCAGCAGGTCGATAAGACTGTTCAAACAGTTCCCCGGTCAGGATAAAGGGGATGCCACCTGACACAGAAAAAGACAGATGCACCATTAGTTACAATAACAAAGAGCTTTGGTCAGAGAGGAATTCTGTGTTTATTGCTTAATAATGAGACTTGTTTCTTGTTAACTCTTAAAGTTGAAATATGAGCTCCCACCTTTAAAGTAAGCTGTGTTATCTTTGCCTTTTCTGTGTGCCTTCCTACTTTTAACCAGAAATGTATCAGTCCAACTAAATCCAAGGATACTGTACCATCCTTGCATTTGGTTTCCGCAGCACATATTCCCCTTTTTATCAGAAATCCATCAGTAATTTCTCACACTGAAATGAAGTATTATTTGTATCTACTGGAGTTTGACTTGCAGAATTTAATTTAAATAAGCAGGCACTTTCCTTGCTTTACCTGACCATCAAACTACATGTGTTCACTGTGCTGATTTAAATCAGATGAATTTATAATAATTACTTTGCTGAATTCTTTTCAGCTGTATTAATTTTATTATTTTTTTAAAAATCCTCTAATCTGCTCTATTGTTGTTACAATTGACAAAAAAAAATGTGCCAGGTGACTTTAAGTTAGATATTAATAATCCCTCTAACTGTACTGCAACAGAATTTCTTAACATTGCTAAATTATTCATTTAGAGCAATGTGTTACCAGCCCCACACATAATGGTAGGCACACACTGGATCTGGCTTTTACGCTTGACATATCTGTTGACTATCGCCCAATGAAAGACATTATTCTTACACCAACTCATAAAAAATATGTCTTATTGTCTTGAGTAACAATAATAAGCACAATCCAAGGTTCAACCCTATCAACTGACTCATTCATCATACTCAGTTTTCTATCTTTGCTATATCTTCTAAGGTTTGTGAAAAATCTCTGTTGTCTGAGTTTTATTTATGAGTTCCACGACACACCGATGAAGTGGAAGTCTCAAAACCTCACAAAAAGTAATTTAAAAATACGATACATTTGGCTTTAAAGGGTTAGAGAGGTTTTACCTGTCATATATCCCTGGCACCTCTCTATCATAAACAAATCCCTTTCATCTGGTTGTGATCCAGATTACTTTAAAACAACCAGTTTCTTCCCTCCTCCTCAGACTCCACTGCTTTAAAGAATTACAGACCCATTTCCAAACAGCCATTTATTTCAAACATCTTTGAGAAAGTTGTTGCTCATCACTTCCTTCAGCTGGCTGAGGGAAACATCTTTGATTAATTCCAATCTGGTTACTGATCAAACAGCACCACTGAAACATGACCATAACCTAAAATTACTAAAAATATAACATTAAAGATAAAGGTGACTATTCCACTTTGGTCCTACTAGACCAGGGGTGGGCAATCTCAGTCCACGAGGACCGGTGTCCCTGCAAGTTTTAGATCTCACCTTGGGTCAACACACCTGAATCACATGATTAGTTTGTTACCAGGCCTCTGGAGAACTTCAGGACATGTTGAGGAGCTAATTTAGCCATTTAAATCAGCTGTGTTGGTTCGAGGACACATTTAAAACCTGCAGGGACACCGGCCCTCGTGGACTGAGATTGCCCACCCCTGTACTAGACTCATCTGCTGTCTTTGACACCACTGATCATGTCATTCTTACTAATTACAATTATCTGACAGATACTTCAGTCCTTATCCGCACCTGTCTTATGTGGAGTCAGTCAAGGCTCAGTCATTGGACCATTTCTATTTTCTTTACTAATGTTATCCTGGTTGAGCTTCAAAGCCATTTCTTACTATTTATATGCTGATGATACACAGCTGTGTTTTTTTTGTCAAGCCTAACAACCTGAACAGCCTCCCCTACATCAGGGGATGCTTTATTGTCTGTAAAAAAATGGATGTCCTCAAATTTCCTCCCATCTCAATTCTGGTAAAACTGAAGTTTTTATGATCAGTCCTGCGAACTTCTCTGGGGAGCTCACATCAAGAAAGTGCATCAGCTCACTCTGGAGTAATATCATATCATCTCCTAAGGACGTTGGTATCACAGCTCTTAAGTTAATCTTGTTTCCTTCATCCAATAAACATCACAAAAAATAAATCCTGACTGTGAGTCAATAATGTTGTATTGTTAATACGCACTTTAGTTTTCTCCAGCATTGATTATTGGAATCATTAACACAAACACCACAAGTTGTGAAATAATTTAATGGGAATCCTCTACAGTTTCTATTCCAACGATACATGCATATAGGCATAAATCCTGGTATTAAGGTCCAGACCCAACTTTTGTTGAAGTGAAATAAAAGTTGCTTCCCTGTCGTCTTATCAATAAATGACACAACAACACAGCATGCAGTTAGAATATTTTCTTAAGCACACAAAACACATGAAGATGGATTTGCAAAATTCTTTTTTCACAGTGCCACAGTTGAAAATGGCTAAAAAGGAAACCCTTCGGGCATTCTTATACAAACCACAGAAACAGTAAAAGGCAACCATTTCTTGGAGCGCTGAGTCTTGGGTAGATAATGGTGGCAGAGAAGCCAAGAGTACCAACAATTTGTTGCAGTGGGCGTATAGCATGTGCAATAGATTGAAAAAAAAAATGATTAAGGGTGCATGCAGCATGTTTTGCTTGAATGTAAATGACTGAAAACAAAATGCCTTTCAACATTGCTGTGCATGGACAAGTGATGGAAGAGAATCACACGCAGGGTCATTGTTTATTTTCATAATGTAGACACTATTATTATAAGTTATGCCTAATTTGGAATAAGCTACAGCCTACAGAATAAATATGTGAGGGTATAGATAGTGTTCTGTGTAAACCAAAGCATGCTGTCGACTGGTGTTCGCAGGCAGCTTCACGAACGCGGCTCCCTATAATCTCACACATCTCACAGTTTCTCCCACACTGATTCTAAACCAAGACATGCACACATGGATGAGTTTATATCTTCATTGTTACTTGTCTGGTCTGATTTAAGATATCACTGCTATTGCCTTGTGCATTGTAAATGTGGTTGAAATATCCAACAAAAACATCGGCTAAGATAAAAATCTTTCAGACCAGTGGCTTTTGCATTTAATCCTCACAGCAGGTTTTTTGTTGTCACATAATTGCTTCTGAGGCGACAGTTAATGAGCTACAAGCCACATGAGCATTTTCGGCGTGTGGTGAATAAAGGGAGGAATGGCTTCCATTAGCCCTTAGCATCCTCTTACATTTAATTGCTTGTAGTAATAAACTATCCCATTGATGAAAAAAGATGCTTTTTAACAAATGTGACCAGCTGATTAAAAGTGATTGCATGTGTTCATGCAAGAACAGAGCTGACCTACCAACCTACCACAGGGATAAAGGACTGGCTCTGTGTGAGCACATTACAGCCTCAGATTCTTGAACAAACCAAAACAGACAGCAGCAGCAGGAAGTAGGTAAGATAATCAGCTTCACATCAGAGGCGTTATTTGAAAAATTCACTTACTGTGATATTGTTTTCCTTATAATGCTAACACAGAAAACCAGTTATTTATAAAGCCTTACTCTGATTGAGAAATGATCTTTTCCTCTTCCCAAAGTCTAAACTTGACACCAAGCAGTTTTATGCCGATTAATTAGGGGTATGACAGTCTGAGATGCATACCAGTCACAGTTCTCTCTTTCTGTCTCACCTTGTTTTCTGCAGCAATGACACCCCCCCCCCCCCCCCCCCCCCCCCCCCGGCTTTGTGTATCAGAGCCTAATGTTACAGTAGCAGAAAGAAGACAGTGAGCAGCTGTGCATGAATATGAATTCACTAATTCACATAACTAATTTGCATTTCGCAGTCGAAGCCTTAGTTTTAAAGTTTGCAAACACGAATCACATTTACTGATTAATTTCAGACATATTAGGCATCTTGTCCCTGATTCATCCCCGGGATTGCAACTCTGATATAAATGTAACACAAAACTAATCACAGTAGCAGGACAGCACCACACAGGACAGAACAAATGTGCAGACACACAATGCAGAGAGAATGTGTATATATGTATAAGTTGTATAAGAGGCTAGGGTTCGGTGTGTTTACAACTATTAAAAAAATGGATGAAAAGCAAAGTGATATTTAGAGCAATTTAAGCTTAAAAATGTTGGAAATGCCTTACAATTTAACTTCAGTTAATTAAGTGGTTGAGGATTTGCCAAGGACAGCCATTTAATTGGGCTATTCATGTTATACGGCCAGCAGCATAAGTTTGTGGAGGAGACAGCATGCTACCATCTATGTGCTACTTTTACCTAAATGTCAAAGCCCTTTTCTCTGGAAACCATCCGTCTTTATGACCTGTGCGGATACATTTTTACTGTATGGCCTACTTATGTTAACAATTAATATCCAACCGCGTACATACATGATTAGATAAAAAAAAAATGTATGGGGGGAGATTCCTGCTAGAGGGAATTGCATTTATCAAAGTTATACTGGCAAATATTTTCTGCATTAAAACATAAAATTGTTTGCATTACAACACGTTCACACTGTATGAGGGACTCGCAGCTGGTGGGCAATGCATGCATAAATTACAGCATTCTGACATGTTCGTGTTCATGCAAAAATATGACATGTGCATTGTTCCAGTGTTTATTGTAGCGTACATCAAAACCATACAAATCGAAGAAGAAATTTCAAAGGATATACATCCAAACACAAATCTCAGAACCAATGCTGTAGCTTTGCTATTCACTTGCTTACTAATGGGTGGCGTGTTTAAGCGTATTATTAAATAATTAGCATTGCTAGTATGACAGAATGCAATTAAAGCTATTTAATAATTAAGAGATCATTTGTGACAGAAAAGGTTTAATAAAAAAAAACATGAATTAAATGAGGCCTGAATGATATAACATCACAGAGCAGATCAGACCAAAAAATGGATTGGATTTGTGACAGGAACTGTTGCACTGTCCTTCTGTTTCAGCTTGACCTGCTGCGATGTCAGTGGACTGGTTACGCACTACTAGTGCCAGACTCTTGATCTGTTGTGCCTCAGGCAGACAGAGCTGCAGAGTAAAACAAATACAAGAAGGCCTCACCAGAGGCAAGTGGGTTTCTTTTTCTCTCACCCACAATTAGTTGTGACAGATCTTTTTGTTTTAAATCAACTTAAATACTTATCAATCAGTGTTTTATGCCAATGCTGGAGTTTTCATTTTTCATACATATTGTTTTGTTTTATTTACCAAAGCATAATCAGCATTATTGTTTATGAGATGGTCATAGTTGGTTTTAAATTATGCACAGGTCTCGGAGACACTGCTGTTCCTGGAATAATCTTGGTTATGTGCGTAGTCACCCCTAATGGCACATTCTCAGCTAAGAAAAATCCTGTGTGACCTTGTCATAACTCATGTGGCTTACTCGGTTGCTCTCAGTTTGTTGTATCTATGTTCCTAATATTATCCAACAACAGCTCACACACTAATTACATAATGGGATAATACTGTCACAGTAGCAGAATGGTGCCCAGCAAGGGCACAGCAAGGGCATCATATTTTGCAGTATTTTCAGAAACTTCCAAGTATTTAATGGATTTAGAAGTAAAATATAATCGTGCTCAGAAAATCATCCTTAATGCCAGTAGATGCGTTTAGAGTTAGACTGTTAAAGTACCAGTTTTTAACATTTCCACTTAATATTTAAACACATCACTGTGGAGTTTGAAAAGCAGCACCACTACTTAAACTGATGTACTGCTGAGCAGTTCTGAGTTGTTCTGAGGACTAAAGTAAAGTGAAGTCTGGTATTCATTTACTAATTGTGACTTTATAAAATCTTGGCTAAAACATTTTAATCCTTGTGAGTTTGTTAAAGGTTATAGCAGAGCATTTATGAGACCATCAGCAGGGATAACATTTTTTTTTAAAAAAAAGCAACTAAAGGGAAAGATTATTTTTCTCGCTGATATGACAAGAAATGTAGAAGTCATCTAAAATGTTACATGACCGAGAAAAAACTGTCAAAACTCACAAAATTACTAGGATGATTCTCCTTTTCTTTGCACTCCACAGAAACGCACATATCTATTACCGGCTCAGCTTCAAATAATCAGATGAGACTTATAAAGTAAGGCTGTCATGGACCTCAACACATCACTGCAGTTTTGTCAAGCTATTTGCAGGTATGTGACCACAAACAATGCAACACTAATGTGTCCACTGTTTTGGACAATAAGCCCCCAGTCAACTGGGCTTAGAAACATCCACAATCATCTGGCAACCACTGGATGCTAGATGTAAGTGGCTGCTGGAGGTTGACAGCAGTTACTGGGAACATGACTGCAAAAGCTCGAGTTACATGGGCCTACAGACTGGTCATTACAATCACCTCATATTCTTTCACCCTCTGGTTGATGAATTGAGACAAAATTTGTTGCATTTGTTGTAGTTTCAGGGTGGGCTTTTTCCAAGCAGCCATTTTGACATAAAACAGTAGGTAAACAGAGGTGGTAGTAAACATTACTTAATACTCTGTAGCTAGATAGAAAATAACCTTTGACTTAAAAAAGATGGAAATGTCCTATTTTAATGGAAAGTAGGTAAATATATTGCACATTTACGTGCTAATCATCAGTAGCATAGAATTATCATACTCATCATGTTGGGATGCAGGCAACAGCTTTTGACTCAAAACACTGCAGTGCTTGCTAACACACAGCACAGAGTGACTAGCATGTATTTTGTGTGTCATCCAGAAAACATCTTTTAATTATCTCTTACGTTCACTATCTGTCTTGGCTCATTCATTAATTTTGGGCAGTTTTAAAATAATTACTAGATGGCTGACTGTACTGCATTATGCACAATAAAAAGTCATCATAAATATGAGATAATTACTTTGGATTAGTTTCTTGAAGTAATTTCCACCCAGGCGTGGGTCATGACACCATTAAGAGCCTGGTTTGGAGTCAGTAAGTGTGCTCTGGGCATCTGTGACATCTTTCTTTTATCTAACACAAAAGAGTAGCAAGTAAAATGTCACTAAAATAACTCTTCAAAAACGTGGAGGCTGCTTCTGTTATTCAATGAAGATCAAAAGATATTTTTAACTCAGTGTATTCTGGCGAAAAGAAAAAAAAACTGGCTGAGCATCAGCATTTGACTAACTCCACAGCTGTTGTATTACCAAGTTCGCTGTGTTTACTCTAAGGCTTTTCTGACACTAAAAGAGAAAGATGTCTGTGAGAGCGAACTGCGGGGAGTTAAGCTCATATTCTGCCCACAGCAGAAAGAAGAAAAAAAAAACAGCTGAGGAATTTCCAGGTCAATTGCTCTCTCAGCTTGAATAAATTGTAGATGAGTCCAGAGGAGAGAGGCGAGGCCATTTTTGCCCAGGAGCAAGCAGAGTCATAGCACAAACCGGTGGCCCTGACTGGAAACATGCTAACTGGTGAGTTGATGCTTAATCTTTGGGCAGAAACGAGAGGCTTAAAAACATGTCAGCGTTAACTTTGGAGTGAAGGGGAAAAGTCAGGATTGTAATTATTATAAGACCAGAGTTTCTGGGGGATGTCAGAAGGAGACTGTTTGCAGGACACACAATGCTGAGTCCACACAGAGCTCGCATTGACAAAGGGAATTCATGTGCCATCTCAAAGGATTTCTGATCCATGACACCATTCATGTTTCCAACAATAGGAAAACCTCTTCCAGCTGGTAATGCAGAGACAGTTATGAATCCAGAAGTGAAGTCATTTCAAGTGTTCTCTTCTTCACATTCAGGACCCAAAAGACAGCCGAGGACGAGCTCCTGGCAGAAGATCAATACCACATCTATGAGAACAAAACATTGTTTCCTGCTTTTCAGAAACCGGGGACTGTATCTTTGGGTGGAATATTACACACTGCAAACGATCCTCACAGGAGACATCAGCCTTGAGATGCAAAGAAATATTTCTGAAGCTAAGAAAGAAATTACAACAATCAGGGCTCTACTGCAAACTACAGCAACTTATGATCATGATTTATATTTTTATGCTAAATGCAACTGTGAGGGTTGATTTAAGTGTTCATTCATGAGGCTAAATGACAAATTAGTCAAACGACATACTGTACAGCAAGACTGGGATATTAAAAAAAAGTAGGAACTCTGCCTCTGTGTACTGAGAAGAAACAATAAATGACAAGAGATGATAAACACAAAAATGACAGATGCACCCACACGCATATAATTTCACATGCAGAGACCATTTCCCTCACAAACTCATAAATCCATAAGACTTTACTTTTTCCTTCATTTCTTCTTTTGCTCTTCTAATCATTTTTTTCTCCGCCTGCCACGCATCATTAAGTTTCCCCTTGGTGTGAGTTCACTCCACAGAGATGCTGCTCTTATCACTTCGGTTCTGTGTGTTTTTGCTCGTGGCTCCTAAAGAGAAAGCGCATGCCACTCTTGTCAGGAAGCATTCCCATCTTACCCCTGGTGTCTCTCATTACTTGCCACCTCTCACAACAGCAAGCCTGGTGGCCCAACATGTTTATGTCCAGATTCTCAGGTGAAAGGTGATTCCTCTTGTTCAGTGGATTTCAGTCTCCTATGTCGTGGCCTGTCTGTAGCACTTTGCAACCATCTTTTTGTCTTTCCCTCACTTATATCAACAAATGGACGATTGACTGGAAAAAATCCATAGCTTTCCAAAAAGAAACTCTTTTGATTGATTTATGTTAATGGAACTGCTTTGACCTAAAAGTGTCGTGTATGATGGAGTTATCCTACTTTTGTTTTGCAACTCCCAGAAAATTATTTAATTGTACTAAAATAATAATACAAGTCAGGCTCAGACCACAACTGCCGATTATTTATTCAAACAGCTTTTAGCTGAATTCCAATGCAATTGAAAATCTTTACGACTGTGATTTAATTTACACTCCACCAAAGCTCCAGCGATATAAATAATAACAGTATTTCACCACCCACACACCACCACGATTGCGAAGGGAACTACACATAGAGGATCCTTAATGTTGTAGCCAAATTGAGTGTCCTTCACTCTCAAAGTAGCAGTACTACTCTATTACTAGCCGTACTCACACAAGCCCTGCTCTGAAGAAGAGTGCTGCTGGGTTGTGGCTGTGGCACCACATCTTGCACTGGGTCGCTGCGTCTGTCAAATTAGATACTCTTTGTTTTTGAAAAAGAAAACAAAAGAGATCACCGTGGTTCTGATTGGTGTATCGAATCTGGCAGAGCCAGCAGGGGCAGTTGTGCTGGCTTTGAAAGATGCAGGTATGTCATAGGTTTGGTTTTTGGCTAAGAGGAACTCTGTTTCTTAGCTCCTGTTCACATTAAAGCAGCTGAAAGCAGTATATATTTCACTTCACTTCACTAATAGAATAAGGTGTCACTCTTGGTCGTACAACCCTTATATGTGTTCAGTAATTTTGCACAAATATTTCACTTAAGTTGTCTGCCAGTGAAAAATGTGCACAGAGCCATTTTTATGTAAATACACAATTTACACTTGGACAATAAGGGGTCTAGTGTAATATGACAGGGAACACCAATTATTTTCCTTTTATCGCTGAACAATGTTTATCTATAGCGACTGCTTCAATGCTTTTCCATAATCGCCTCCAGGCAGATTTGCACTGTAGCGCACAAAAGAATGTCATTTGCATTTTATCCCACAAAGAAAACTCTCCTACAACACGTGGGTTTGTTTACTTGCTCCTGCAGTGATTGAATACTTCCATTCTGACCAACAGACAAAATATCAAAGGAGCAACGTGATATAATTAATCAATATTATTATGTTATTGTTGAAAGAAATCACTGTGTGCCATCAATGTGGTCAGCTGATTTGGGGAACAAAAGGATTTCAAGGACTCTCCACTGGATTATGTTTGTGCAAAGTGAGCACAATATGCTACAATCTAATTAAAAAGATAAGTTTTCTTCAGCCACCTACCTATAATGAATGTTCTCAAACTCTCACGGGCCAGTGCTACCACTCAGCCTTCTAGTAGATTTGGTTTAAATTAGAAAATCCTAGATGATTTTTTTAAAAAGTTGACCTCTGACTTTGAGGTCAAGGTCACTGGGATTCTCACTCTTCCGAGATTTTTAGTAGATGCATCTTTAGTATTCATTTGCAAAATTGTTACTGCCTTCTGCTCGAGCTATTGTATTCACAAACTTGTCGCATGCTGGCCTGGCAGGAAGACAGCTATAGGTCATCAACCTTTTATGGATGAGAGGTAAAATGATTATATCTTTATTACTTCTGATTACCGTCATTAAAATACATTAAAATAGTAAGCGGATGGTCACTGGTCAGGAGCAGGACAAGACCACAGTTACATGTAACCAACAAGCAAAAAGTTGACTGCATGAAAGTAACACATTGCTAGAAAGAACAACTTGTCAAAGTTGTAAAATGCTTGTTTGCAGCAGCTCACAGCCATGACTGGGAGGAGCTTTTTAAAACTTACTCCTTACTGAACATTTTAGTAAATCCAGTGTTCAATTACAATGCTTCCCTGTGAAAAGGCTAAAAACAAAAAGCAGCACCATCCCTAATCAAGAGTAAAATAAATGAGTTCTTCTTCTGAAGATAACTAAGCTCAAAGAATAGCCACATGCTTATTTTTAATTCTGTTTAACTGACTCTGCCCACCACAGTCCATTTTTTAAAGCGCTTTGTTAGCGTCTTCTTCTCTAGAGATCAATTCTGCCATTTCCTCAAAGCGACAAGTTTATAGTGGCAACACTTTCTGTCAGTTCAGCCTGCATTGATCCCTTGCCCTTGTGCTGCATTGTTGAGGATTAGAAGAACTTTTATTTGTTAGATCACAAACTTCATCTCGAGGCTGTTCACTAAAGGGAAGTCATCAGGGAACAGAGACAGGGAGAAATAAAGAGGATGAGAGATGAGTTTGTACCATACACAAAGTGCTTAGTTTGACAATATGTTTTTTTTTTTTACATGCTCGTCTCTCAGTGGTATGTCAATAGTGCAACATGAAAGAAAAGCTGCAAAGTTACACAACAAACCAACCAAAATAACAATGCACACATTTAGGTGCAAACGGTGACAGCTTGACTGTGAAATGCTTATTTTTATCCTTGGCAGCAGAATAATTCCCGCTTTAAACGAGAAGTGACTCACCAGCATAAACTGATTTAATTGTTCAGCTGTTAAATGAGCATGTGCTGAAAATATTGATTTCAAGAACTTCTTCCAAATTAGATTTGAAACTGTTTACAGAGCAGGAGAAACCTCTGTCTGCAGGCTGGGTTCGCAGGGGGGCTCAGTTTGAATCCAACAGATTCAAATTCCACGTTCACCCTGTGCCTGTATGGATTCTCTCCAGATACTCCACAGACATGCTTATTACATTAATAGGTGAGCCTAAATTGGTTGTACTGTAGGTGTGAATGTGAGTACATCTGTCTGTTTCAGCCTTGCGATAGATTGGGGACCTGTCCAACATTCAGCCCACATCTCATCAAATGACAGCTGGAACCGCTTCCAGCCCTTCCCCGCAATCTTGATTTGGATAAGCAGTTAAGAAAATGGATGAGTTTCTGTCGCATTAAAATAATTTGGTACTAAACTTTCAATAATTTCTGTCAGACGTTAGGGCTGACTCCAAAAAGGTGGCAAATTTATTTCACAGTAAGCAGGAAGACAGTTATGCATCCCAACTTTGGATGTTGCCTTCAAGGTGCTGCACTGACGAATCAAAATGCACAGAGGCTCCACGAGCTGATTGATTTTTGCTACAGCTGTGCAAATTATCTCCTTAAAGAAAAAAAATGCACAAAAAATCATATGAGATACGACAACTCTACAGTTTAGATTTAAATTAAAGCCAAGTGATTCATGCTGTGGAGCAACATTTCACATGCAACTGAGTCAGTGTTATCACAAAGAGCTGCAGGTCCATGAAGCAGGCGTCACTGCAGTGAATATTCAGCAGGATGCAAGCTGAGGATATTCCTCCCTCAATTGAGCAACCCATGACAAAAGGTGAAATGGACACAGTGGACCAGCATGTCTATTTAACATTTTGCTTTGCCTCTCCAAAATGTAAAATGTACACCCATGGAGAAATTGCATTACAAATAGAGGCAGATAATATATATTTAAAGCCATAAAGTTGGTAGTGAGCAAAAAACTTATGAAGTGCATCCCAGGGCCTGTAAATTGTCAGAATTAATTAAGCTAGGCAATTTATATGTATATATGTACATACATGTAAATGTGTTATGTCTCTTTAAATGCTTTCCTGTGATTATTTTCATGTTGGCTCAAAAAAAAATATTACCCTCTGCTGTTCCTACAACGTCTGCTTGCGTGTTCATTTCACATTTTGGACAGGCCTGAAATGAACACAGTGGACCAGCGTGTCTGTTTCAGGCTTTGTCGTGACATCGGGTTGGAATGAGATATATGTTATACTGTTTAAAACTACAAATCCAGTAGAGCTCATTTAAAAGTAATTACTTAAAAGTAATAATTAATTTTAGAAGGTTTTGTGAAAATAAAGTATTGGCCTAGACCAGGGGTGGGCAAGTCCAGGCCTCAAGGGCCGGTGTCCCACAGGATTTAGATATCACCCTGGGTCAACACACCTGAATCACATGATCAGTTCATTACCAGGCCTCTGGAGAACATGTTGAGGATGTCATTTAGCCATTTCAATCAGCTGTGTTGGTTCAAGGACACATTTAAAACCTGCAGGACACTGGCCTTCGAGGCCTGGAGTTGCCTACCCCTGGCTTAGACCCACAAAGAACGGATCATTAATGAGTTGGATCCAACCTGTGTTTCTGTACAGCACTTTGGGCAAACTTTTTGTTTTTAAACGTGCTATATAAATAAACTGGATTTGGATTTGAACCCAAGATTCACAGGTATTTATTATGTGGATTTACAAATCGGCACTACCACTCAAATCATATCGCTTTAGATTCATGACGTATAACATAAGTACCCACATAAATGAAAAACAATGAAGAATATGTCACAACCACTGAAAGAAACACCAGTGCCGTGGGGGAAAAGAGAATATTCCAAACTAACACTTCACTACACTTTGGGGTTGCATTTATCTCTGCTGTCCCACAGGAAACAGTGACAACAGCGTTAAAGCTATTTACATTTTGGCAAGATAAAAGGAATTGCAATCCCAGGACTCTATAAAATAAAGATATATTTTAGGAAGATACTATTTATTGACTTGCTTCTGCTTCAAAATGACAGCTCTCAACTTGTTCTCCATGCAGAGTGTAGGAATGGAAGGAGTGATGGGATGCGGCGTAAGTTTGTTATAGACTATGCAGTATTATTCGTTTACAAAAATAGGAGGCACAGTTAAATGGGTTTAGAAACAGCTCAGGAGTGGGTTCTGACACGGGCTCAACACTCAACACGGGTGACAAAAAGAGAGAATCAGCAATTTCCAATTGAGGTGAGAGTGTCAGCCTGCTAGAAGAAATTTAAAAAACGAGTGGTGTGGAGCTATACTGCAGTACTCGAATGCTTCTATTTCAGTACCCTTGCACTTCACTGTATAATCGCTGTATAGTTTGTGCAGCTGTCACCATAGGGACAGCTGCACAAATCATTACCTTCATGAACCTATACAGTGATTCAATATATAGCCTGCAGCTATGAAAAGACTCAGTCTTGACTAGACATATCTGCATCAAGGATGCTCCACAACAGCTTCAGTGTACACCACAAGAATGGATTTGCTCAACAGACAGCAGTTTCACCTGTCAATCATCTGAACATCTGTCTACGTGTGAAAAATTTGCATATTGTTTTTTCTTCCCGAAGCTTCGACAGCTGTCTGTCACTATTAGAAGTAATATGGGTACATGTCAAAAACAGCACATTCAGTAGTTTGTACCAAACAAGGTGTGTGGACATATGTGTTTGCTGTAATGAGCAGGTGTTGGAGGACTTTGTAAAATCTGTAACTTAGTTTCAGCTCAGGCTGAATCTGCACATTTTGTTGTTGTCCTGTCCTCTTTTTCTCCTGAAAATACGTTACAGTTATTCTTGATAAAAAGAAGCCAGAATCAAATATTTAATTATCACCTGTATTGTTCAAGTATTGTTATAAAGTTTGAGGACAAAATGCCAAATTCATAGACAAACACAATCACAATAAAAAGAAAGTAAGCCTTCGTTCAGACCCAAGGTTTTATGTATCGAGACAACATAAAAACAACAAGACTTTTGAGTCATGCAACAGGACAGAACCTGAATGAACTGAAACAACACTGTAAAGAACAGCTGACCAATGAGAGACTGATGAGTTCATACAGAAAATGATTACTTCGGCTTATTGCTGCTAAAGGTGGTTCTACGGTGACAATCATGTGGTGTACTTGTATTTTCACACACTCTGCATTGTGGCTTAGTTTTTATTAGACACATAATGAAACAGTGTCTCGTGTTGCTGTTCGTGTGAGTTTGTCACTGAATAATTTTACCTTTGGTAAGGACAAGATAATTGTGTATTATATACTGACACATAATATATCATTTTATTACCTCTGTATGTCTTAATTTTGCTGCCATGTACAGTAATTACAGCTAATTAATTTTTATAAGTTACCCTAAAGAAACATTTTAAATGCTGTAAAATGAGGAACGCTGTCACACAGAGCGGTGGTAATAATTTGATGCGAGCTAATCAAAGCTTTCGATTAGCTCGATTAGCTTTCCTTTCTTTAATTGACGACCTCCCGTTACATCGATTTTATTGGCTGCCAGTAATTTACTGCATATGGATACATGCTTGGCCAGATTTCATGTGAGTTTAGCATTAATAAACAACTGGTTATAATTAAAAATGTTACTTACATTATAACTTATAAATGTAATTAACATTTTCACTTGACTGCAGTTTTACACTTTGCCCTTTTTCCATCTTCCAGTCTATCGTTTTCTATTTGACAGCACTAATATCCAGTTGAGGGAATATGCTTTAGATCCATAAGCAACCACACTATGAAAACATGATATTTTTACAGAGCATTAACTAAACCAGTGCTGAGCTATTGTTTTAGATACATCACTCCATTAAACGATAAAACATACCAATATTCAATTAACAAAATAATATAATTATTTATGTGGTGGACTGTAATAACCAAAGGGTGTCACAGTGATTTTTGAGTGTACTGCTACAAAACCCAGTTAAGTCTATTCTGTTGCATTCTCCCATGTAACAAGACTGCTGCAGAGGGCAACTGCTAGCAGTAAATTAACCTTCCACCGATCACAGTTTTAATCTATTCTAATGTCGTCTATAAAAATCTCCATGAGTGATGGAAGTGAACTTAAAAGCCATCAAATATGTATGCCAAATTTTGTTCTTCTAAAGGTGAGCCCTGAGACACAGTGAAGAAAATGAAACCTATGCCAAATTGGCTATTAGACAGCACTTTCTAGGACAGTGCAAACAGGGAATCCAATAAAGTCACTCCCCTGAGCTCACACTAAAGAACTGTGCTGTCTGAGGCTCATTCAGCTTCCTCTAAAATATCCAATCGCACCACTAAACCCTAACAAGTACTGTACAAGCGCCCAAAGTGTGTCATTCCTGCATGTTTTGAATGTTACGCTGACACTGTGAAAGCTGGATAACTGTCTGTGACAGTCATATGAAGAAGCACAGAGAGATTATTTATCTCTTTTATTGCTCTGTTTAGCAGAATGGCAAAAAGGACTGGGTGAGAGAGCAATAACGACTAAACTACAGTCCAGGTGAGCTTCATACAAGATGCTACAAAGGCACAAGATACACCAATGCAAACAAGGACTAACTCAAATCTGTACCTGATGATTTCTTGTGAGCCAAGACATTATTTTGGTTAAAGAAAAAAATCTGTGAACTTGTTGCAACTGTGACAGCTGCACTGATTATATTTCAACTACTAGTTCATAAGCTAAAATACAGAAAACTAAAAAATGAAGTGAAGTAAAACACAACCAAATTTGGAAAGTAATAAGCTCATCCGGGACAATCAGGATCAGAAAAAGAAAGATTTGAATAAAAGATTTATTTTTTAAAAAGGTGTAGTTTTTGTTCTCTTACAAGTACAACTGAAAGAAATATTTCAGCATTAGAAAATGAAAATGACATTTGACAAAGCATTTTGAATGCTGGCCTTATCAAACTGCAAATTGGAAAAAGAGGAAAATGAAAGAAAGAAACATTCAGATATAACAAACAATACCAAGAAAGCAGCTTTAAGAGACAGAGAGACAAGAATGAAGGTTTTCAAGATTCAAAGATTCCAAGATTAGGGAAAATTTATATATTTGAAGAAATAAAATTATAATTCAATGAAAAGGGAAGCTAAAAATAGAAAATAAACAATAAACAAAAATAAACGCTACAGCTCTGCCTTTTGTCATTATCAAACAGGAAAATCTCCCTCTGCGCTTATAGAGAAATATAATCTTTGTTTTTGAAATATCTGGGCCATGGTTTCCATGGTGAAGTGACTTAAGAGGAGGTGTGGCTGCTCATTTATCCACTGGAAGGCTCACATCACTACTGGGGTCATCCCTCTGGTGAATCCCCACCCCCACTCTCAAGCCATTCACCAGTCATCAGTAGTGGGAAGCTTCATTTGTTTCAATAGGCTATAAATCATCACTGTGCAGTCAAACATTCTTCCTTTCCTCAGTGATTACCTCACAAATGCACCTTAAAAAGGCATTGACTGACTCTAATGGTGTTGTTATGTGTGTTATGTCTGTGTCTCAGCATAAGGTTGTCTTATTTTCTTCCTCTTTATTAAAGAACTTTGGTATGAAAAAAATAAAACAATAAAATGTGCTTCGCTTACTGCTGTGTGCGTGTCAGGTTTTTGATATTTTCTCCTACTCTGCAATTTCAGTCTCATTCTAAAGACACTGAGACACTTTACTGGGCGAATGCTTCCTGGAGATATTATTACTGTACAAGGATGAGCATGTGTGATGGCAGGAATAGCTTCACCTTGAAACTTAAAGTCAAACTTGCACAAGACCTGCCGTGGACACTGCCACATTTGCAGGGCAATGACATACACTGTATACTGTATGGCTCCTTTTTTAGTATGCTAATATATGACAGGAGCTTACTTTGCGATGCCAATCATTCCAGGCCGGAGTTGGGGAAAGTCACATTGATTATACAACAGGTACAGTACTTCACTGAATTACAGACACAGATTATCGAGCTAATCTGCTTGCAGGGTGTTTACTTTGATCAAAACAGAATATGTGAGTAGTTTTACCTGGTCCAGAGCAAAAGGAGGCAATCACAGCGAGTATGCAGACGTAACTGAGGTAGGGCATCCATGACACTCTATCCTGAAAGGAATCAGAGAGAGCAAGTGACATAATCAGTATTTTGTTATATATTACAGCTGCTGTACTGTGAGGTATTTAAATATTTTGCATTGTAAAAGTTTTGCTAATAAGTAATTACAGTTCAAGATTTTAATGATACTGAATGATGCAAAAAAAAGTTTGAGATTTGCAACTGTGTTAAAATCCATGTTTTCTCAGAATATATTTTTATGTTGCCTCTTCAGATATTGTATGTCTAGTATAAAGGACAGGAAGTGTGGCTTACCTGGAAATTAAGAAAAACTGTGAGTAGGCTGAAGAACACGGCCATGGAAAAGAAACCAAATATGAGAAGGGGC
Source organism: Neolamprologus brichardi (assembly GCF_056152115.1). Taxonomy (NCBI): domain Eukaryota; kingdom Metazoa; phylum Chordata; class Actinopteri; order Cichliformes; family Cichlidae; genus Neolamprologus; species Neolamprologus brichardi. Next base: position 8,975,852 of record NC_142108.1, read on the forward strand.
TTCCTGCCAATTCGTTCTATCACCAAGCCCTGGAGAAAAGACAGCATAATAAACAACAGGGTTTTGTATATCATTTTTGGCTGCAGAGTTAATTTTCTCCAATTTATAGATCTGGGATCCACATGCCAATGGTTGGCAGTTAGATTGACCGTCACCAATGAGCAAGCAGTTTCTAAGTCTGCCCATTTCATCACATGCACATTAATATTTTGAACCAAAATGGTGACTGTAAAAAATTCAGTTTATATAGCGCCAAATCACAACAACAACCCTTTAATAACGCAAAGAAAACCCCAACAATTAGACAACCCTGCATGAGCAAGCACTTTGCAACAGTGGAAAGGAAAAAATGAATTTTAACAGGAAGAAAGCGGAAAAGTTTAATAACTGACAGCTGAAATTACTAACAAGTCACAAAATAATGGATCGCTTTAGCTAAGTCCACCATTATAAAGTTTATGACTATTAGAATTTGTAATTCCTTGTATGATTTGTAAAAAAAAAAAAAAAAAAATTAACTGCACTCCGCCCGTACAACCACTGAAAGCAGCCCATTCACCCACTAATTCACTTTAATGACTGACACTGAATAGCCCAATCACATCTCTTAACATGACCGGCCCCTCCCCTACCTTCACTGCCTAGAAAAGCTTTAGTGTGGAAGAAATGGTGAGAAGGTGGAGCTGGAAAGGTGAGAGAAAACTATAAACAGGAAGTAAAAGCAAAATGTGTCAACCGTCATGTTAGCTATCGCAGCAGCTGCACCGTGAACAGTAGTACCAGAAACAACTAATAACCAGGTCTCACAAGTGACAGCTGCTAGCAACAGCTGTGGAGAATAGGCAAAGTGATGAGAAGGGTGAAATTAATGTGGTAAGAATATTAATAGAGGAACATAATTAGGAAGAGAGAGATTCAAGGAGTCAGGTAAAATGACAATGAGTCACTGCTAATAGCTAAAGTGTAGCTTCTCATTGTCACACGCTGCAGTGCAACAAAGAACTAACCCGACAACAACTGTGCCAAGCATGTTTCGATATCAATAATCAAACAAAATGAAATGAAATATGAACATTATATGTGTACGCTATATGTAGAGTGAGCTATATCTTTGCTGAAACCTTTTCATTATTTAGAGACACATTCTTTATGTTGGCAGAGCTCATTACAGCCAGTTTTTGTAACGCACTGTCCTCTGGAATTTTATTTTTACTTGATCAGTGCAGGAGATAGATTAAAAACAAATAGTTAATGCTAATGGTTCTAGTGTGAAGTCTAGTAAAGCCATTAAAGGTCACTGATCATCAGTTTATCAGAGTGAGGGTTATAGTCCTGGCTTAAAAAGTTGGCAGACATATCTGTAGGGGAATTTGCCAGTTGGTCAGCACAACATCTGAGCCCACAAATACGTATGTTTTAAGGTACTGTAGCTTTGCATAGGTTGACTCACCTCAGGTCCAAATCAAATGTGTCCTGAAAGACCAGAAGTCATTACAATCACAGGTCTTCCCAGAGTCTTTAAAGTGATTCTGCATTGTCTGACCTTAAGAACATTTGACTTTCCTGATAAATGAGATCTGATTGGCTCCTACTGGTCTCATGGGTAACCATATCACTGATTTAGATGGCATCATTTTGCAAAGTTGTCCTATCCCTCAAACCCTGAGTCTTAGTCCTTGCTGATATGCTGATTTACTTCACAGTTCACCCTGTGATTTGCTTCAGTGAAGCAAAGGCTTATATCCAAGAATTACCATCACAAATGGGATGGTCTGAGGTGATGCCTATATATACAGTAACATATACATACAGATTTCATCATCCATAACACTGCATGTGGCTCATCAGTGATTCTGTCACAGTAGGTCTTTGACCAGGTCCCTCTAGATTATGGATGCAGCATGAGCCTGCAGCTGTGGCCTGCACTTGAATAGGGTATTCAAGTGCAGGCCACAGCTGCAGGCCTTCTTCCATCATAGTCTATGTGAATTAGATGGCACTGTTCTTACCTCTTAAAACCAGTGGGAATTCATGACGTTGTGCAAAAAGGTCACTGTTATTTGTACAATATTTGTTCCCATACCAAGGAGCTTCTGAGTTGAGACTGAGAGGCAAAGATGGCGGGTGTTTATGTATGGTGTAGGGGAGGTGCTGAGCTTTTTTAAGAAGAAAACTGATTTTTTTTTATGTTCCAAGAATACATTGGCTTTAATTTTGCTCTTTTAAGCAGTTTCCTATTAGCATATTGCAGAATATATCAGTCTTCATTTGGAAATGACTCCAAAAGCACTGCAGTTCACTTAGGATGTATGTGTACATGTGTGTAAATACAGTGTCCATACCCTACTTGTCCCAACTATTAATCTTCTAGGCACTACACACACTGCAGAGGCACACGGATTTGCAGCAAAACTCCAGTTCATTAAGACTTATGAAGGTGCTGAATATTTATAAGCCTTATTTTATATTTATATGACACAAAGTGACAACACACATTTGTCTACTGTAGCTTTTGTGTGCTGTACAAAGATGGTAAAAAGAAAGTACACCCCCTGATCATTTTAAGAGTTTACATATCAGGACAATTTAAAAATCATCTAGTCCCTTCCAGGTCATAAACTTGGGTAAATACAACCTCAGATCAACAACACAACAGATTTCACAATGTCATTATTTATTTAAGAATATTTAAGCCACAATCTAGAAACAATGTGTGAAAAAATTAAGTGCACCCGATGACTCAGCAGCTTGTAGAACCTCTGACAGCAATAATTTGAAGTAATTACTGTCTGCATGAATTTATCAGTGTCACATGGTTTTGGGTGAATTCTGGCTGACTCCTCTTTACAGTGTTGCTTAAATTCATTGAGGTTTGTGGGTATTTGTTTATGCATAGCTCTCTCAAGGTCTCCTAAGCTGTTGGACAGATGGCCTCAAATACTTTTGGTAGACAGAGGAGCTCACGTTCACCTCAACAACTTAACAATGTGCCCAGGTCATGTGGTTGCAAAACACCCTTCCACCATCATGCTTAACAGTTGGTGTCAGGTGTTTGTGCTGATATGCTGCATTTCTTTTTGGCTTCACATGGAGCTCTGCATTAGGGCCAAACAGATGCAAACTTAAGCCATGCTGGTATGTCCTTTTTAGAGAAAAAAATTACATAGCAACTAGATTTCTCATTGCAAACAGTCTTTTTCTAATTGCACTGTCATGAACTTAAACATTCAACATGCTAACTGAGGCCTATAAAGTTAGAGACGTAGTCTCGGTTTCTGTGGCTTCAGGGGGTGAATTTGCTGGGGAATCCACTCCTGGAAAAATTGGCAATGTTCTTGAATCTTTTCCACTTGATGAAAACAGCCTTATGACACTTCCCACACTGATGGGCGGCAACAATTGCTTCTTCATTCATTCTTCATTGCATGTACTTGTACTGACATATACCTAAATGTTCCAGAGCAGCAAACTTTCAAAGCTTTTGCAAAAGTGCTCACACTTGCTGACTGATGATCAGTTAACCAAGTGCATTTAATTAGCAGCACAGAGCTGCTACTTACCTTCTTAATTCCCATGGAAGAAGTAAGAGTGTACTTAAGCCCCTTTTCTATTAGTACCTACTCCACCAGGGTTCCAAGCGATACAAGGTGATCCAAAAATGTGACATCAACAAACTGCATGCCAAAGATTGGCTAGTCAGTGACATCGCTCAATTAGTCATGAGAACGTCTCCTTCACAAAAATCAAAACTACCATTGCGTTTTTTATAGGGTAGCATATGTAAAAACTTTCTGTAAGGTCCTGCTGCTGAGGTTAGATTCTACAAGCTATCAAATGAGGTGTTTTTTTGTGTAATTTTCATTAAATTAAATAATGTCATACTATAATATGTCACATCTTGTGAGTTATTTTAAGATGTGTTAAGGACCAGATGATTTTTGCATGTAAAACCTAAGAATTGAAAGACAGTGCACTTTTTATCATGACTGTCACAGACGTGATCTGGCAGACATAATTTTTTGATTGTGTCATTCCTATAAAGCAGTTTGAACAGTTAAGTTTTATTTTGCTGCTTTAATGTGGCTTAACATCATGTCACGCTCAGTTTTAATGAGCAAACTTCACAAACTTATAAAAAGATCTTCTAGCTAATGATAATGTCTCAGTAACTCTGAGAATGACTTAATCATAATGCTCCTAGCTTAAAAATAAGATACATTTATACAGAGAGTCATAAATATATGTATTTATTTTCATATGACTTGCAGCAAAACCAAATATGATTATGTGTTTCTGTGTCAGGAGTATTTGTGCCTATAAATAACACACTTAACTACTGATTAAACAGGATTAAATGACAGCTCTAACAGAATAACACTCGCAACCTAATATACTCTTTCTTGGCAGGCTTGACAGAGGTCAGAATGGAAACTTCAGCTGTCACGGTTGGCAGGATTAAAACGTCATGCCACTCTTCATCACATCAAAAAGCAGATGAGCCATTCAAGACAACTGGCCACAGCTTTAGGGCCCACCGGCCATTCTGTCTGTATAAACACTGAAAATCATTGATCATTAAAAAACAATCTCAGCTAAAAGTAAATCCACATTTTACTGTTTGGATCTTTTATTGTAGATTCAAATGCTTCATCACTACCAAAAGACCCATTTTGCTATTTCAAGATAACTTGCTTGTTTCGCCAAAGGGTTACATGTGTGACGACATGCCCAGATGTGCATGAAATAATGCGGGTTGGCATGCAGTCCTCGGCTCTTGTATGTTAACCAGCCTTATAGTGACAAGTCTGCCACAATGAAAGGGCGATTGCCCAGTAGGTCACTAGTAAACATGGCAGATTTCTTAAAGGAATTACAGTAGATTTGTTTGTGAATAACACATTTATTTCAATAAAGCTTAACATGTTATTATAAAAATGCTTAATGATGCATTTAGATCTAGATTGAGGAGGAAAAGAGAAGAGTCCATCAGTAGCTGATGAATAGTACAGAACTGACTGTAGTGACTGGAACAGATAGACGCTTAATTGTTAAATTGGAAATTGGGCTTTCCAGCATAAAGGCTTCAGGAAGCCAGCAGAGGTAGCATAAAGAGTAATGAAGTCCATGTAGAAAAGACATTTGGCTGGATGGATGAGTAACATGCACGGCTTTCATTCCAGAGTGTTTCATTCATTTTATTCCAGGTGTTTATATCTCATGTAAGAACAAAAGGCAGCTAAAGGCAGCTTAAGGGAGCTAAAAACATGGTTTGGGTTAAAATAGATCCTTTCGTAATATTAGTGACATGTTACAAAGCCTTTTTGCCAGATCTGCAAGGAAACTTTTCTTTCTGCTCAAAAACAATTTGTTCTGATATGCACGACAAGCAAGTCCCATCTAGGTTCGTTACATTTTCTGTCATCTGGAAATAAGATCTGTTGCAATCTGTACTGCTTGAAATTGCCCCCTCATTTATGTCATGGGTTTCTTTTTATGTCCAGCTCGTGTGTTTTTGGTTGGATGAGCACCTTTTCTCAATTTGTTTGTGTTTTGTCTGTTGGCATGCTTTTTTTCCTAAGCTACCTAAGCTGCATTGACATTTCTCAGGAACTATTTGTCTCTAAACTATTTCACTGTAATCTTTCAGTAGATTCTTTCCATCTTGCCATGTGCCCTGTCGGTGGAAAAATCGAGAATAAAAAGAGCTTTTTAATATATAGCTCAAGAAAAATACTCAAATACAAGCATTCTAGTGCCTTAATGAGCTGAGGACAGAAGGATTGCATTAGCTAGTGACATTGTCAAAGGGGAACTGCTAATCAAACAGCATTAAACTCTGCATAGGTCATTTGATTTAAATCATAATAGTTAGCTTGCTGTATATTGGTTTCTCTTAGTCATTAATTCAGTTTAAAATGTTTTGTTTTGTGGTCACTGTGCATTATTGTAATTTTTTTAACATCCCAAACTTTAGCTGGTGATTGCAAAAGATGCAATACAAGCACAGCATACAAAAAATGGAATGCCATTCATGATAAATAGCTAATTTTCATTTTAAACCTCTGTATCCTTTCCTGTTTAAAGTGAATTGTACTGTATGGGTAAAAGCAATTCAGAATGCAGTATTGTGATGTTTAACAAACCATTGAATAAATCTGATTTTTTTTCTATAAAGCAATATGAGGAACATTTCTCCTGGGTGCACTTGATGCCTGGGCTTCCCAAAACTCATTAACAGCAAATTGGAACTAATCTTTTAGTGTTTACAAGCAAAGATCAGGATTTGGAGGCATGCAACACATGCCTTTTTATATGTAAAACTCTTTGTATAAGAAATTAATTGTGTGTGGGCAGCTTTATGGAAAAGGAAAAGCTTTGTTAATGGATGAAAGTCAGAGCTACATCACGAGGTGCATTCATTACTCATATTACGACGCATATATTGTTAAATACAGGGATTTAATTCTAACTTTAAAATGTTTCCTACCTAAATTGAAGAAAAGGTAAGGTGTAGACTTTAATTCAAAAATCATAAATAGTTTAAACTCAAAGTCAAAATTGAAATTCATCTTTCTTAATACATGTCAAATTATTGTGAACATCCAACCAATGTTTAACACCAACAAACGATTAAAACATGTCTGCAAAGCTCTTGAGTTTGCTCCATCAGCTACTTATATTTATTACAGAGTACAAATAAAGGCTTGTATATTTACATTTGCCTGATAGTGCTTGAAGTATTGTCCATCCATCCATTTTCATAACCACTTATCCAATTCCAATGCAATTGCACACAGGTGGGCAGGAGCCTAAACCATCTGTCACAGGGCCAGAGGCAGAGAACACCCTGAACAGGTCACTAGTCTATGGCAGAGCTAACACAAATTTACAGCCAATTTAGAGACACAAAATGAATGTGTGTCCAGACAGAACCCACAGAGGCACAGGAAGAACATGCAAACTCCAGACAGAAAGGTCTCAGCCAGTCAGTGGGTTCAAACCCAGAACCCTCTAGATACTAATAACTGTACCACTGTACCAACTGGAATAGTTCTAAAGAGCAAGGTTTGTACAGTTTATGACTATAACATAACATATCGCCTGTGGTGCAGTTGAGCTTCAGCATGAGTGACATGTCAGCTACGATAGTTGTGGATTCTGTTATTCGTTATCGAAAAGTCACAACTCATGACAAGTTATTTATTGGATTAATACACAGTCATAAATCTGACTTACGCTGGTTTCATTTGGATAATATCCGACTATGTTGTGCATGCCAGCAAAACAGCCGGAGGATCATTATTGTCAGCCACATAAGAAGGGTGGTGTTCAGTAAAGGCAGCTGGAGGTGAGTTAGCAGCGCCTGATGAAGAGATACTGCAGAGCTGGGGGTAAAACTGGTATCTGAAGAGTACATGCTGGTGTTTGAAGTCAGTCACCTGGCAGCTAAGTCACTCAGCGGGGTCTCCTCACTGCCGCAGATCAAAGATCATCTTTAATGTGCTGACAGGAATCACAGAAATAGATAGCAGCCCACGCAGGGCATTAACAATCTCACAACATTAAATGTGGAGAGATGACATACTGCATTCCCCAGTGCATTTTTGCAATTAGTATTTGGTTTAAACTAAAAATGTAATGCCCTTTTTGGGCAAAGAGCTCATTCAACTAAAAGTTGATTGATCATTTAGTTCATTTCTTTTGGCATTTCAAATGCATCTCAATAACAGGAGGATAACGGCAATTAGACCAATCCTTGGCCACTTCCTGTAGCTATTCCTGGGGATCCCAGAGTGTTCCCATGCCAGAAAAGATAGACAATCACTATAATGTAAACTTGTTCTGATTTGTGGTCTCCACCCAGTTCAGCATGCCAAGAATACCTCCCTTGGAAACTCAGGTAGTGTCCTAGTCCGGTGTCTATACCACATTAGCATTCCCACTCAGTGTGAAGTAGCAGCTGTTCAGTCGTGAGCTCCATCTTTATGTATAAGCTCCTTACTCTGTCAGTGAGTCCACAGATCCCAAAAAGAAAACTCATTTTGGGCCAACTTTATAACCTTTGGTTACTGGCCAGAAGACTGACTGATCATAGGTGAGAACAGGACCCTGCACTGGGAAGCTGAGAGCATTGCTCTGTAGATCAGCTCCTACTGTTCAGGAGACAGTAATACAGCTCTAGTATCAGTCATTAAAAAAACAAATATTTTTACCCTGTCATTGTGCTGTGTGTGTGAATTGGGTAACACATGGTTACGCTATCTCGATGGATAGCGTACCTTCATCATCATGAATCACTGCTACTGCAGCAAAATAGTTTTACTGATCAGTCCCTAAACTGTTGGAGAATGACACATTTTGTAATTTTGCCCCTGCACACCATCACAGTGGATTTTAAATCAAACAAACAAGATCTGATTGAAGTACAGACCTTCAGCTTTCATTCAAGGGTTAGAAAAAGTTTACATTAAATGTTATATTGGCTTTTATACAAAGTCACCATTTTCAGAAGGTTAAAATGAATAGGATGGCTGATGCACAAGCAGTTTCATGGCCAGGTGAAACCTTTTCCCTTCCGATTTCATGACAATGGAAGCAGACATATCAGAAGTTGATTCAACGCGTTAAATATGAGGTCCAAAAAGATGCAAAGTGCAAGCGAGGGAGGCCATCATTTGGCTGAAAAAATAAATAAACCATCAGAGAGCAAAAACTCTAGGAGTGGCTAATTCAACAATCTGTATGTTCTTAAAAAGAACGAATCATAAAAAAGGTCTGAGAGACCAAAGATGACAAATGAAGTGCATGATGACCTCATTATTTCTAAAAACAGCAAAACAAATCTCAAAAGCTCCATAACTTATCAATAATGCTTCTCAGTGCAAATGAGCCAAAGCATACTGCAAAAGAGTGATCTCATCCCAATAGAGCATCATTTTCAGCTAATGAAGACAAATGTGAAAGAAGAGAGAGCCACAAATAAGCAGACACTGAAGGGAGATGCATCAAAGACCTGGTAGAGCCTTTTACTTCAGGCAGTTACTGACTGTAGAGGATTTTCATCCAAGTAGTTATGTTAGTTATCGTGGGAACCAAGGAGGCAAACGTAAGTCCAATACATCAAACACTGCTTTGTCTTCTCTGGAAAATATGTATCTCAAAGTTGTGAATAATATTCGTACATAAAATATAATTGTATCCTACTTGACATTTCTGAGACGTTTTACCGTAATAGTTTTTTGAAGTTTAGAGTTTTTGACAAGTGTCTGTGGTTTTGACTGTTGACCTCCAAAATCGAATTAGTAAATCCTCCAGTGTGGGACAGACATACAACCGGAAAATATAATGTCTGTATACTGATGCTGCTTTACGCTAACATTTGCTGCTGACTGAAAAATGTCTCCAGTGGAATGTCTGTAAGATGGTCTTATTAGTGGGTTTTATGTCTTTATGTGATCATAACTGTGATTATGCAAAGTTACTATTGCAAGTAAATCATCACATGATGTCAAATACTAACAACTCCGCCCACAAGCTGCCAGGAGAGATGCTCCAATAAACTAACTACTTCATTAAGCCGTTTCCCAAACAAAGTGCTCCCTGCTCCATCATTTAGAAAGTGATTTACTGCCAGAGGAAGTAATACTAAAAACAGCTGAGCTGCTAATATGTTAGAATATGCTAACATAGTAACAGTAAAGGATTGGGTTGATTGGGTTAAAGGATTGTCAACTACTGCATATTTGTCTTTGCCCTTCACACTACCCAGATCTCATCCACGGAGATCACGAGTCATATTTAATCAATAAATATGACAATATTTAGTAGTTGTTCAATACACTTGTATAGAACTGACTTTACACAAATACACACACACACACTTTATAACATACACCTGTTTTACTGCTCAATAATACCTAATCAGCCAGTCACATGGCAGCAGCTCATTGCATTTAGCCATGTAAATGGTATCAATGGCACCAAGACATCGACTTGCTGATTTAAGTAACTTGGAATGTGGTATGGTTGTTTGTGCCAGACAGAAGCTGCAGATCTACTGAGAATTTCCAAGAGAAAAATATCCAGTGCACCTCAGTTCTCTGGTTAAAAATGTCTTATTGATGCCAGAAGTCAGAGGAGCATGCCTGGCCTGTGGTGACCTGACAGCAAAGCAACTGTAGCTCAAACAAGCACCGGTCACAGCCCAGCTGTGCAGTACAGGATCTCTGAATGCACAATACACGAATCCTGCACCTAAAAAAGTGGCCGGTCAAAGTGTGTATGCATGTGCAGGAATGTAAATTACAACAAAAGCAATTACAATCCACTGCTAACAAAATAAAAGCAAACTTCTCTCACATAGCGCGTACCCGTGTAAACCTAGAATTGTCAAACATACCAAAGCATACAATCAAACAGAAAATGTGCCTTGTGACTGTTCATTAGCAGAGGGGGCTTCTGGGTCATGGTGTCTGGCTTAGATAAGGGTTTGAATTTTCATTACTCTTGGTTTTCCAGTTTGCAAGAATATCTTATCTTCTGTCTCCACATCCTGTCTTTATGTGTCTTTATAATTGTCTGCTCTTCCTAATTGTTTCCACCTGCACCTCATTAGTCTTGTGTGTGTACGTAGAGTCTCGTGCCCTCCCTCAGTTTGTATGTTGACTAACCTCAGGTCCCAGGTCATTGCTGCCAGAGTTTTGGTTTCTTTTTGGATTCTCTATCATTTTTAACAGGACTTTCTCTTTGTTCTCTGCAGCACCTTTTGTTGTTCTCTTCCATGTGAGTTATTTCTTCTTCTTTTTGGTTGTTAAATTGACCACTCAGCTTTTTTTTTTGCCTGTCTGTGATTGTTTTTCATTTTTGAACTCCTAGTAGTTGACAGTAAACCTGAAAGCTGTTGCTGACTTACAGTAATAAATCAAATACTTACTGAGATGATGGCAGCCAGAGTCTCTATGGCACCTGTGCTCAGTGTGATGTAGGGAAGTATGCTCTCAGTAAAGCCTGCTTCACGAAGAATCCCATTGGTATAATACCAGATCTAAAAAAAAATTCAAAAGTACCATTGATCTTGGTTTTCACAACAACAACAACATACTAATTTATATATATCTTTACACAAAACTCAGCAATCCTGTTCGCTTCAGAGCGTACACACAAATTTTAACAATGTCACTAAAGTTGGCCTACATTCTCATCACATTTAGAATGATGAGATTGAAATGAAAGCAAATGAAATCCTGCCTAATTTTTGACATTCAAATGCAACAAGCTTAACACCTGCACTAATATTGTTAAAAACACAAAGAAAGACATTAAAACATTTGAACGTGTTTTACAGAAGGCTGAATAAGTGCGAACAAACGGAAGCAAAGAGAGAAAATACAATCTAGAGTTTTAAAAACTGCCAGTGTTTTTGCATTTGTGTGTGAATGTGTGTGTGAATGGGTGGATGACTGGATGTGTAAAGCGCTTTGGGTCCTTAGGGACTAGTAAAGCGCTATACAAATACAGGCCATTTACCATTCACATACACATTCACACACTGGTGATGGCAAGCTACATTGTAGCCACAGCCACCCTGGGACGCACTGACAGAGGCGAGGCTGCCAGACATTGGCGCCACCGGGCCCTCTGACCACCACCAGTAGGCAACAGGTGAAGTGTCTTGGCCAAGGACACAACGACCGAGACTGTCCAAGCTGGGGCTCGAACCGGCAACCTTCCGATTACAAGGCGAACTCCCAACTCTTGAGCCACAATCGCTCAAGAGTTGGGAGTCTGAAGTCAATTTTAAAGTAAGTTTTTCTCAGTCTGCCATAATTAGCAGCAACTTTCCTCCAGGTGAAGGACTATTCTTGGCATTTATAAAGCCAGCTCAGAGGAATACCAATCATTGACACTCGAGTGCAGTGCAGCACAGCAGGTGAAGGATGGCTAAGCATCTTAGTCTGAACAAAGTGCACAAAATATAGTGACTCACAGCGACTTCTCCACACCCACTGGGTCTCCTGCACAGCGCTGTACATAAACCTAGAGTCACTTTAATTAGGTTAACGGTGCACAAGCGCTCTTGTTTTTTTCTGTATTTACACTTGAACCTTTTCTTTAAACTTTTATAACAAAATGCAGTTCAAGAACTATGTAATTAAGCAAAGGACAGATTTAAAACTTGATTTAAAAAAGAAAAAAAATACTTAACTTCAAAAGTGATAAAACATACAAGGATCACACTCGTGAAAGCACAGGCACAGACCTCAGTGGGTTAAGTGGTGGAGTTGTTACCAAACCAGACACACATAATGGTTAAATAACAAGGTAAGGTAAGGTAACAAAATTTTACTTGTACACTTTGGTCGCATTGTCGCCTTGAGGGCTAGGAATGTAGGGCAAATCAGTACAAAGTTGTGATTGATTGTCTTTTATTCTACCCTGATAGGTGGGTCATCTCTTCCAAGATGACACTGACCCATTTTTGGACTGATGCGTTAAACAGAACTTTCTCCAATGTGATCAAAAGCCCAAGTGAGGCAGTATGTCACTTAAAGAAAGCAGTTCCATCCCTCAAATAGAAATCATGAAGCCTTTTTCTCATGCGGCAATTGGTGGTCGAACACTTTACTCGTGCGTTTTCTGTTCCTTTTCTTTTGTCTTTAATTCGTCATCAGTGTTTACTTCAATATTCTCTAGCCCAAGCCGAAATCAGAAAAATCAGAAAAATCAGAAAACAGCATAATCGACTGGGAATGTACTCCAGAGTGCCAGAATAGAGCAGAATGACAATTTCTCCTGTTGGAGTCTCTCCAGTAGAAGAGGTAACACTTATCACCTTCCTGCCTGGGGCTCCAAACTTATTAACAAGGTCTAGGTGTAACTCTCAGAGTGCCAGATCATCTTTAAAGATATATTGACTGTTTGCTTTCAGAATGGTGTTGGGGTGGGGTCCTTATAATGAAATATTTACACAGAGCTTGCATTATTGATTTGGTGCATCTGAATCTATTTAAATGAATAATAAATGATCTATAAATACAGTCAAATGCACTGTGAAATAGCATAAAGGGAGCTGATTCCACTCAAAACCTGAGAAAGGTAAGTTAAATCAAAAACTTACTGCATTGAGGCCACAGAGCTGATAGCAGGCCATGGTGATGATGACAGTTATGAGCTGCCAGCGAACAGCTGGGCTCTTCAGCAGCTGTAACACAGAGACGGTGTGTAGTTTGTCCTGAGCTCGAGCCTCCATGTGGACCTCTTCCAGCTCCTGGGACACATCCTTCTTTCCCAAAAACCTCTGAAAGGCTTACGCACAAACATTCACACATACAAGCGCAGCAGTGTCAAAAATATCGACAGTGCCATAACCCTCAATAACAACCATCATGCTGAGATCAAAGAACCTAACGATTTGTTCCACGGGCGAATGAGAACATATTGCTGTAAATGGAGCAGTGAAACTTTGAAAATGCAAAATTATTATTATTAATAATAATATTATTAATTATTATTATTACTATTGGTTTATCAACGGTACTTAAAAGTTAAGTAAACTGAGCCCCACACTTTTGTTATTAACAGGCTGCATTTCAACCCTGACATTATGTCCAGCCTTTTGGCTCTTTTTACCAACATAATGTGAGCAGGTAGAAGTGTGAGCTGTCACACGGCTTAACAACAACAAACAGCTTTGAGAGCGCACACCTCCTCCAAGGCAGCTCCTTCTCTGGGTAGTATTTACCTTTAAAGGGAATCACATTGTATTTTGTAAACATTATGTAGGAGTAGGTAATGTGTAATAGGTATTGATTGGTAAATGGTAAATGGCCTGTATTTATATAGCGCTTTTTACTAGTCCCTAAGGACCCCAAAGCGCTTTACATATCCAGTCATGCACCCATTCACACACATATTCACGCACTGGTGATGGCAAGCTACATTGTAGCCACAGCCACCCTGGGGCACGCTGACAGAGGCGATTCATAGATAACAGGACATGAATAACTTTAGCCTATTATATGAGATTTATTATATTATACTACGGTATTTCTGTATCTAGACAGCTCATTTTCTTTCACTCGACAATGCTTTCTTCAAAGATATAACATTTTGAAAGAAAAGACAGATGTGAAATGCAAATGTAAGGTCAAAGGTCAAATGTAACATTATTTGGATGCAAACTATGTGGCATTTACCCAAAAAGGTTGATTCTGTTCATCTGGACGTAGCGTTTTGAATGGGAGAAACGTTTCGTCATTCATCCAATTGACTTCTTCAGTCTCAGCTGACTCCAGGTTTCCCCAACCTTATAAACAGTACAGAGAACTGACCTCACAGCCCAGTGTTCATCCAGTGGGCTGGTTTCAGTTATTATGCAAATGTACTGTTTACAAGGTGACAAAAGATGAAACGTGTCTCCCATTGAAAACGTTACATCCAAATGAACAGAATCAACCTTTTGGGATTTACGTACCTGGATGATTGAGCATGTATCAAGATATGTGGCATTTAGAATCTCCACATACTTGTAATAATACCTAATAAACCTAAATGTCAAACAATACAGTAGAATTAGAATTTTTTCACCACAAAATTCTAAAAGTCAACAATAATTATTGTTGACTCATGTGACAACTTCAATTCTTCCCATAGAGAATGATAGTTGTGTCACATTTCTATGGCTTGAATCAATTGAAAATCACAGGTTAGGTAGTCGGTCAGAAGAATAACTATGTTAAAAAATATGTGGTTCTCTTTTTGCTGAAGGTACAAGCAGGTTTACATAAACTCATTTGCCTTTCTTTGCTATTAAATTATACAGCCATGGTGACAACAAATCATTTTCAATTTCCTGCCATTCCTTTTAGCTCCTGTGACCAGCGTCTTCCCCATAACTATGGTGGACGGGTCTCTTGAGTGTGGCAGTAATTAGATTTGGAAGCTAAAATAATTAAAACTGGCCACAACAACACAAACCTATGGAGCTGTTACATTACAGGACAGAGTCCCGTATGTCATTTTTCAATGATTGGTCCCTGTTATATTTATATATTGTGAAAAAAATATAATACAAAATATAATATTTGAAAAACTGACTTGGATAACAGCATGAAGAAAATGCATTCAAGATGGAAAACATATTTCGCTCGTTTAAAATCTAAAGATTTGTTACATCTACAGGCCATATTTTCCCTGTTTAAATGCTTTTTCTGGGATACATAATTCATCAGCATAATAATACACTCTGCTGCAATGCAGATGACTCTCAGACCTCTTTGTTTGTTGGCTGTAGTGATTTAAGTATCTATCACATTATTTTGACCTCCGCTGAATGTAAAATAGGCAAGATTTTCTTTTTAATTGCCACAAATAGATTTGAGAAACACATATCATCTGTGACTAGATGTCGATGTCCTACGTACTGCCGAACAAGTTTATGCATTCGTTATATAATATCGACCCAATACAAGACAGATTATTTACATTTAAGTAAGTTTAATGTCTTTTCTTTGTGTCAGAATGAAGCAGAAATCACCAAACCTTTTTTATTCAAGGCGAGACGACTGCTAACCGTTTTCTGTTATTTTTAGCTCGGCCATTTGAAGGTTGTTTGAACTCGTGCCTTCTTGGATGCAATAGATGGCAAATAATAAGTGGATGGAAAGACTCTTTTCTCACTTTAAACCCTTCTGTTCTGAAGGTTAATCCCTGAAGTTGTGGGCAGGTCAACTAGGCACGGGTTTAGGACACAGTCCACGGGAGCAAATCTCTACAGTCAAGGACTAAAAGCAGGTCATTAGGATGTGGAAATGAAATGACACGCAGTGCAGACGCTGCCCACACAAGATGGATTCGGCCAGTGTCACAGTAAAGGCTGGGCCATGGTTTCTGAGGCAGGAAAAGGGAATCATTTAAAGTAAAATACGTGTATCTGTGCTAAACCACATAATCAAGCAAAAGAAGGCCAGTTAGGATTTTGATACTGATATAATAAAGAGAAAAGGGTGAGAGGGAAAAAGAGAGAGGTCATTATTTCCCCAAAAGTGCAAGTTTTGTTATATCAGTGCAGAATACAGATATATGAAACTCCAGTGAGAAATTATGATACTAAAACATAGCATACATAATATAGTTACTTAACTCACCTATCGACAGCCCAATGTACGGCTAAATATAAAAAGATATTCCCAGCAGTTTACATGGAAGCCCAAAATCTAAAATCTATTAACTACAATAGTGTGATCTCTGAAACAAAGTTTATAAAGGGAGAGAAAAGAACCAACAAGCTGAAATGATCAGTGTTATCAAACTAACTGCATGTAATTCTAATATAGATAGAGCATTAAACACCACTCGCTGCTATCCCAGTAGGTGTGACTTGATATCGATATCTGTTGGAGTAAGGTGAGTTGTTCAACAGTGTCACTGTCCCCATGCAGCCATCCTGTGTTACTGAGAACTGCAGGGCTCCACTCTGTGTCACTGTTGTGACCAAAGACTCACAGTGCCACAAGGTGGAGGGATGTGGTGCAACAAAGGAGCTTTAAAGAACCACGATGGGCTTGTCGGTTCTGCAGTTTTACACTGGCAATAAAATCGTCATGGAGACAAGTGTGAAACAGAATATTTAAAGTTAGTCTCAAGGTGAAGTAAAATGTTATGTGTGTTAGGATACAGCTGCCAGAATTTAAAGGTTGATGCTGCTGTATTCTGTGTCTCTGCCTGTTGTCAACATCCATTCTCTTCCACTTATCCGATTCAGGGTCACAGGGGAGCTGGAGCCTCTCCCAGCTGTCTTAGGGCAAGTGGCAAGTTACACCCTGGACAGGTCAAAACTCTGTCACAGGGCTAACACATAGAGACAGGGAACCATTTAGAATCATCATCTTTAGACTTTGGGAGGAACCCAGAGTACCTGGAGAGAACATGCATACTCGACAGACCCTGGCTGGATGGTGGAACTGATCTTACTGTGAGGCAACCGTACTAACCACTGTTCAACCATGAGGCGACCTACAAAAATGCTTAAAAGAAGCAATGCATAGCTCACCTCTCTGTGATACCTTTAAATTGTAAATTATCTGTGAGTAGAAGTTCTGCAAGCATTGCACTGGTTGCATTTTAATTCACTAAAAAAACAACAACACTCGTCTACGACGCCCATCAGTTTCCCTAAAAAATCAGATATTGTAAGTTTTAGTAATATCACTCAGTAACTAAGCAGATCATTTGTTGGGGAAAGCATTGTGTGTTAAATTAAAGTCTTATGGGCACTTGTAGAGACAATAAGAAAGCAAGAAGTCTTTACCCAACCATTCATCGCTTCATCAGTTATTTAATGTTAGTATGAAAAAGCTGCTTCCAGCTTCACCCTTACCACAAGGGGTGATGACAGCCGGTAGGGCTTGCACTAGTTGTTATGCACTAGCTGCCCTTCCTGAAAAAGCCCTAAAGAGGATTTGTGTCTCCAGCTGGGATTAAAACCAGCAACCCTTTCCTTGCCAAGCAAATGTGTTAACCACTACAGCACTGGAGGCACATTGTTTTAATCCAATTGTAATAAAAAGTAAGACAGAATTATATAAATAAAAGATTTAGAAACTTTAAATTTATAACATCATGCTTTTCTGCAGTTGGTTTCTGGACTTGTTCAACTCTCTTTTTGTCTTTTTTGTAAGATAAAAGCAACAAAAACACATTTCTTTGGTTCTAACTTGTTGGAAATACTCAAGGTAGGAATTTATTACACAAAGGAAGCAGCAACAAAAGACAAAACCAGAGCTAAACAAACAGTGTTCCATCGTGAGAGGTAAGGGTACTCTCCTTGAATTTTCACATAAAGTGTGCAGATAAAAGACACTGCAGAACTAGAATGTGTTTTCAAAGAAGCCCATTAGACCAACCAATTATTATTATCACTACTATTTGGTAACATGTCTAGTGCTGCATAATAAATCTGTTTATTCCATTTAATTGTATTTTTGATCATTAATTTTATCATGCGACACCATCATCATAAATACTGCTTTGTCCTCTGAGACCTTCATGCACAACATGTTCAAAAGAATCAAAGATCATGTTCAATTTTACAAAGAATAAACTGTAAGCCACCAAACCTTCAGAGATTACCAATCTATAATGTATGGACGCAGGCATGAAACAGCTCAAACCACCCCAGAGACCAAATTCATTAAAGTTTTGTTTGAAATTACATTTTTCTTTATACTTCATTAACACATGCAGTTTGAGCTACGTATGCCTTTAATCCATGCTGTGCCTTTTTATGTCAAAGCATTTATATAATATTCTTCTTTTGAAGCTTGAAATATTTGTAATAGTTATGAAAACTTTTTATAATTTTGCACCTGTAACCTTTTACTATGGCCAATGTATAGGTAAGGTACAACAAAACAAATTGTTGGAAAAGGTTGTGGCTAGTGAGAATAAATTATTGTTTGAGTAAGGTCTAAGGGAAAATGTAACACAACTGTGCAAAGATTGGTGCAATAAATAATGTATGTATTTCTCATGCTTCATAAAAAGCAGCTGATTGACTGCCGTGTTTTTCTGATATTTACTGCCTTTCGCAGCTGTGCAATCGAATACCAAAAAAGTAAAAATAGGTGATTTGAAAACATTTTCAAAAACAGAATACTAAAAAGACATGATTAAAAAGTAATGAATAATTTTCATTTGCATTTGTTTCAAAAGAAACATTTCTGTGAAAATGTAGCTGCAAATTAAAGGTTAAGGGTCTACGCAGTTTCAAAACAGAGTTTTAATGGATAAAACTCTTAACTGGGACATAACATTCAAGAGCAACTTTTTATTTCCCCTATTGTGTCATAAGAGCCAAAAAATATGCAAAAGACCATCTCCTCATTTCTTTCCTTTGTTTGAGGTCAGAAAGATGAAGATGTGCTGTGATTTTAAGTATCTCTCTGCCTCTCTGGCAGCTGCAGCTTACTGTGGTTTAAAGGCACTGAATCAGTGCATTTGAAACAGAATATTAAAAAAAAGATTGTACAAGACATTTATACCTCCAATCAATGATTTATGAGGTATCAAAAAAAAGATTTGTAAAATTTAAAACCAGAATTTTAATTGAGTAACTAAGGAACTGGATTACTCAATCAAGAACTCTTGGACAATTTTTCTCCTCCGTAGTCCAGAGGTGTGGTGTTCATGTTTTCCAAAACCAATTTAAAATTTTGATGTGTTTAAACACAGAACAGTTTTACACTTTGCCTCAATCCAATTTAAATGAGCTTTGGCCCAGAGAAGACAGGGTATCCGTCATGGTGTGGGAGTTTGGTTATTTTGAGTTTTCTGGTTGTTAAGATTTGTTTTTATTTGCCTCTCATTGTTGTCCTATCGTCTTGCCCTTCAGTTTTTATTACTATTGGGGGTTGAGTTTTGTTGTTTCTGTTATTCTTTCATTTTGATTGCTGTGAGAGTTGTTATGCTGTTTTCGGTTCAGTGTACTGTGCCGTGATTTTAGTGTATGTATCACTCTAGGTTCCTTAGTGTTTTCTTGTTAAGTCCCTGTCTATTTGTGTTACAAGTTTTCCAGTTGAGTTACTTACCTATTTTATTTTGTAATTCCCAGTTGCCTGTGGTTTGTATTTTGTTTTACTTCCTTTGAATCACTGGGCTTAATTAGTTTCAGTTCTTCCTTGTTCCTCTCCTGTTTCCTCTTCCCTTGATTAAACCTCAGTGTCTTTGTGTGCATATGTAGTCCCAGTTTCAATTTCCCTCTTGTCAGACTGCCTGTATACACGCCCTGTTATACTGGACTCACTTCAATTATTAAAGGAGCACTTTATTTGACACCTTTCCTGCCCTCTGAGTCTGTGTTTGGATCCTTGTTCCTCATCACATGACAGGATCATGTTCATAATGTGGCTTTGTTCTTCCTGATAGAGCTTTACCCTGCTATTGTAGATGACATGGTGAACTGTGGTTACAGACATTGGTTCCTGGAAGTATTTCTGAGCCCATCACAGAATCATGCCTGTTCTTAATGCAGTGCTGCCTGAGGCCATGAAATTCACAGCTCTTCAGTCTTGTCCTTTGTGTAAGTCTGTCCTGTCCTCTATGTTTAACGCTTAGTTATACCCCTGCTTTCGTCTCCCTTATCTGTTCCCACGTGTCTCTCCTTGTGTTCTGTGTCTCCCCAGTCAGTTGTGTGTGCGTGTTTCCATGTTCTATTGTCAAGCTTGTGTTCTCATCTCTACGTTCAATTATGTTTCCTGTTTTACTTTGAAGAGACTGATGTTTCCATTTTCAGTGTGTTTAGTTTTACTTCCCCTGTGGTGTCATGTTCATTCGTGTCAGCTGTGTTTCCCCAGGTGTTTTCACTTCCATCATTACCCTTCTGTGTATTTAAGTCCTCTGTCTTCATCTGTTCAGTGTCGGTTCATCTGTTTACTTTGCGTCAAGTCACAGCAAGTTACAGTTTTTCTTAACACTGTTCAGGTTCATGCTCATGTTTTGATTATTTCTTGTTTACGTTTTGCATGTTCCTGTTCAGTTTCATGATATTGTCTCGTGTCATTGTTTTTATAGTTGATCCTAGGATTTTTTTCCCAGTTTAGGTTAGTTTAGTTCCTCCCTTGTTTCACCTTGCCTTATTTTTGGTATTCAGCCTAATACAAGGCTTGTTTTTATTACACTTCTTTTCCTTTCTCCCGTGTCTGCTAATATTTTTTGTGAAATACAAGCTCTCACTGTTAAAACATGAAAAAATAAAATATTGGTTTATGAAATTTGCATTTCATTCTGTTTCTATTTCCATTTTACACAGCATCCCAACCTTTTTGGAAATGGTATAGAAATATATGACTGAATATTAAAACAGATTTTAGATTTTATGGTTCTTTGCTCTCATTGTATTTTACATAAAGGCCTGTATATGTTTGGTAGTTTCTTTCTGTCATCAGCATAGCAAACACATTTTTTACCAGTTTCAAACTAAAGTCAGTCTTTACATTGATTTTCTACATTAAAAAGTAAAAGCAATCAGCTACCAGTGCTTCCAGCAACGGGAAAAATAAGAGCTGATTTTAAATAAACTACTTGGATATGATTTAGGTTGCAAAAGTAGCAGTAAGTCAGTTAAAAAAAGGTAACTAAAAGACTTTTCACACACCCAGCTTTATCACTTATTATATAAGAAAAAACAGTTATATTAATAATGGCTGCAATAAATTCCAAATGTAGCATGTCAAAATGTCTGCTGTGAAAAAATAATAATAATAACCAATTATGTGTAGAATTAAAACCACTGAGAGTCACAGTTTATTTAACTCACATTACCAATGCACTTCTTTTTTGAAACTGCTTTACAATCATAAATAAAGATGTGAAGCCATCTCTGAGTCTTTAATTTAGTATTTGAAAGCTGTATTTAAGAATATATTTTTACATTTAAAAGTGAAGAATTCAAGAATTCACTCTCTGATTTGGTCCTCTTAAAACCTTGGCCAGTATTAAAAGCTGAAGTATTTATATAAAGCAAAACTTTCACTTGTGAAAATTGTGTAGTGTTCACTAAAAAACTCTGTCTGGTCCCTGCAGATATACTTCAGTCACCTGAGTGACAGTGACAGTCTTACTTCTTAAGACATTTTTTCTAACTCTAAAAGAGTGGTAATGTGTGGTAGTTGTTGTAAAGAGCAACAGCAGAGTTTTCAAATATAATAACCACAATGAGACACCAAAGCCTCTTGTGTCAGCCGGACTGCATTTTGCAGATGTTCTTAAGTGTTGTTTATGGAATACCTTTTTCCGCTCCAGCCTCATCCCTCCTCTCCATCAGCAGGTAGCGAGGACTCTCGGGGAGGAAGGGCAGCACACACAGCTGTAGCATTGCGGGCAACGCAATGAAGGAAAACAGGTAAATCCAGGTGGACTCCTGCAGTCAAAACATCAACAAAAGAACTGCATCAAAGGTTCAGACATGGAACGGCTACACCATATTAAACAGCGATAAAACAGATGTATATCACAGCTGTTACAACACGTTCCACTGAATGGGTGGATGCATTTGGATTTTTTTCTGCAAAATGATGAGGCTACTATTTATATTATGTGAATATAACATCATTGGCTACTGTGCTAGCAAATACTGAGTAGGTTTAGTTAAGAATGTGAGGGTTTAGTAAAGCGACGCATTCCTTCTTGCATATATTTACTTAAAGCAGAAGGGGAATCTTTATATGGGCTGAAGGCCGTCTGCTGCTCTCATTAAATGTGAAGAGCATTTCAAATGTCAAGCAATGGTAATGAATATGGTAAAGTTTCTAAAACCTAATTTAGGAAAAAGAAAAGTTACAACACTGGATAAAAACAGGATGCGGGCATTTAACTAAATATGTGCTCAGATTTAATTTGATGGCATGGACTGCAACAAAAAAAGAGAAAAAAAAGAAAGAAGAAACTTGACAGGCACCTGTTACCATGGTGTTGCATCACCTCTTAACAACAGGCTGTAAGCATGTGTGAACTCAGGGGGGAAATTGCTGCAGTTATGAAGGCAAATAAAAGGTTTCGCACCTCCTTTATAGGAGTTTTTGTGTCATAATATACTCAATATATTCAGTAGGTCATTTGTGTGGGCACTTTGGGCAGACCAGCTTAACACCTTGCTACAGATTCATACTGCTATAATACATGCAGAGTGTATTTTAGTATTATATTGTTGAAATAAGAAAGACTTCTTCTTTTAAAAAAAAAACAAAAAAACGACTGAGTGGTTCAAACTAAGCGGTGCACTAAACAACATCAAAACCTGATTTCTAAGACCGCAGACAAGATTTTTCCTTTTCATCACAGACTATCTCTGAATAAATAAACCCATAAACTTGGGTCCAAGTTAGGCACTATATTTATGTAGATTTTGGGTTATTTTTGCAGAGTAGTTTAGCTATAAAGTGTGGGCCTATGCCATAAAGAGATTTCCACTAAACAATTGTATATTTTTAAATAATCTACAGCCTCAAAGATCATTCAAAACAGGTTTTTGTCCTTGTCCCATGTGATCAGAGATCTCCTCCAGATCCTCTGAATCTTTTAATTATTTTATGTACTGCAGATGATGAGATCTCCAAATTCTTTGCAACTTTATGCTGGGCGTTGTTAATCTCAAATAGTTTACCCAGTTGCACATGCAATTTTTCAAAGAGAAGTGAATGGCTTATCTTCTCCACGAGGCTCTTTTTACATCCAGTAATGTTACTAATTCATTAGCTGTGAGTTGTGCCAGCAAGTGCGTATCAGAATCAGAACACCTTAATAATCCCAAAGGAAATTATGTGGTTCCAGTTTAAGCTCAATTATAAATATCCAGAACATTACAGAGGTGAAATATATATGATTGACATTTTACATATGTATATGTATAATGTATATGTGTGTATATGTGTGTTAAATA
The DNA here is from genome assembly GCF_056152115.1 of Neolamprologus brichardi. Lineage (NCBI taxonomy): Eukaryota > Metazoa > Chordata > Actinopteri > Cichliformes > Cichlidae > Neolamprologus > Neolamprologus brichardi. Next base: position 8,999,286 of record NC_142108.1, read on the forward strand.
CAGGGTTTTTATTAAAATTGAAAATTTCATCCAACCAGATAACACAACACGGAAGATAAAATAACAAGGTCTTTTCAGCTGCTTGCGCTTTAAAACATACTTTCATTAAAAGTACCCTTGAAAACAAAATCAAGTGATCCTTTAAGGCATCACAACAATCCGAAGTAACCGTGTAGCCTCATCACAATGGACCGATTAAAAGTTATGCAAGTACCAGCATGTGAAAAAGACGAAAGAAGTCACCCGCGCGTCATCACACTTTGCTATTGCTTATTGCAAAGATGAGAGGATGCACAGTCTCATCTCTGTGCAGGGCTGTGCTTCCTGATGTCACTTTAGCAAATGGGAGGACGGTATGGCTGTATCCCAATTCAGGGTCTGCAGCCTTAAAATACGCAGCCTCAACGATCCTCAAGGGCTGCGTACTTAAAGACCGCTAAGGCCGGAAGTGCGAGGCTTGTGAAATGGGACGGTCTAGCCTCCGTTGCGCTGCCCAGGTTGCCTAGCAACCATGATACTAACAGCTGGAAACGTTTCATACAGCTTTGTTTGACAGAAATGAAGGAGAAAATCTTTTGTTCATTTGTTTGTTTGTTTCTACATGAGCTTTGATCATTCTCTGTAAGATTAAGGTCAGCTATTGAACGGCGTATATTTTAAAGTAAAGGCTGTAAAACCAAGTTAGTACAAATGTCACTAATGTCACATAACTTTGGCCAACAGTAATGTTTTAATGTTCTTCGTTATTAAACATTTGCACATAAATAAGTGACATGATATTCATTACTTACTTAAAGTTTACTCTTCGGGCGCCCCTCATCCGCCGTTTTTTTCGGCAAAATTATCCACACCCACCGCCGCGCTATGCATTCTGGGATATGTTGGGCCACGAGGTCTACACCGCCACATCCTTAAAATTCAGGGAAATGAAGGACGCATTTGAGGGCCGGATTTCGAGCAGCCTTTGAATTGGGACAGCCTTCGTCGCGTCGCGGTGACGTAATCGGCCTTAAAATGCGGCCTTTAAGGCTGCAGACCCTGAATTGGGATACAGCCTATGTATGCGTATGCACAGAGAAGGAGGTGCCATTTGGACAGAAAATGCTCTGAATTTATGTGAACTAAATCCCCCAAAATACTTTCCAGTTTCCAGGGAATAAGTTCACGTAAGAGTTTGTAAAAGGTTTGTTTTATGTTTTTTCTTGGTCATCTTCACCAACTGAACAAGCTGTAAACACTGACACATTATTGGTATGTCAGACGAGATCGGCTTGTGTTTTTGTTATTCATAACTGACTTTTCTTCTTTTAAGTTTTGAGAGTGCTGGAAATAAAATGAAATTTGTGGGTGAAAACACTGATTATTTATGAGTTTGTCTCTTAGCAACATCTCTTATATGGTATATGCAGTGATGAAATATGCTGGATATACAAAAAATGTTTGGTTGTGCAGCTTTAAATCTAAAATGAATCCAGGCTGGGAGAGTGAATCACTTTGTTATCTTGGGGAAACCGTAGTTGTGTTTCTCAGCGAAGCCCTTCACAGATATTTCTTGGAACATAGAAAAAGATATATAAGATGTATAGTTTTTTGTCTCTGTCTCTCTGATGCTGAACAGTGGATCATCTTATCCCAGCAGGGGGTGACAGCGGCTGACTAGATTAAAGCTCTATAGCCTGCTCTCAGAGACAAAGAATCTGTGCTGCAGGCATTGATTTCTGTGATCTATACTATAAACCTCTCATGTTACCTCTGCGTAATCTTCTGGTAAGATGTAATAAAAGCTGCTTAGGCTGACTGCACACACAAAGTGATTATTTCTATTCTAACAAGCTTGTCAAGTGTGATTCAAGAAAGAAAAGAAGAAAAACAAACTTAATTTAATCCTGTGATGACCCCATCTGCCTACTTGTTTAGTCTGTCTTGTTATTTCTTAAAACATCCATAATCCCCCGCTCTTCTTCGCCTATCTGTCGCTAACATGATCTCTTTTCTGTTTTGTCGAAATTATGAGCCAGTTCTTGATCAGAATTTACAAGACTGGCAGCAAGCGACATGTCCCAATCAATCATCTGCAGAGAAATGCCTAACAATCAAGTGGCACAATGCTTATTAGGTATACGCACAGGAAACCATAGTTGACTTGGCAATTGTGACACAGCTGAAGAATGATCATTTGTGGGTTCACACTGAGGCCCTGTTCCATTAGTGTGTAACTTGTGAAGCACGCATTAAATGTTCTGTTTCACTCTCACACACCCAAATGCACACGAAGGTTTATCTGTGCAGTCAACAGTATGAAATTTATAAATAAATAAATGCACGCCTTTCAGTGTCTAATAACTGTCATAAACAAATGAGACAAATATTTTACTGCCTTATTACAAAGGCCGTGTAGTTCCCTTTTAATTATTACATGTGAAATGTTGACGGTTGTACATTCTGGGATTGAACAAATGCAAAGCATGAGTCTTTGTTGTTGGGAGCTGACAGGAATGAAATGGAGAAGGTTTACAACAACAGTGTGGCTTCATGAAATGCACAGAGGACTACTTCAACTACCAGACGGGTTTTTGATATGAACATTTTCTGAGACACAGATAAAGGAAAGTCAGGTGTATCACATCTTTGATATAGACAGTTATAAACACTAACAGTATCTCTGTGTGGTTAGCCTTAATTACTTTTGCTGACCAGTGCATTCCCCAGCCAGGAGGTGAACTTTTTTCTAATCATTTAATTGCAAATCTTTATTTTCCACAACAGGCAGTGAGATTAAGACAGTCATTCACTGTCAGTGTGGCACTCTGTCGTTCACATTTCACATAACACATTAAGGATACAGTGTGCGTTGCAAAACGAAAAGTTGTCACTTTGGGATCTTTATAGAAGTGTTGTGTTTTCCAAAGCCTTTAGATGGATCAGAAGTCATCATTCTGGTGACGCAGGAAAGAACTTTCTAACGTCTGTTTATGTTTGTGTAAATGGTTGCACTTTGATCCAAACTATATTTTTCTAAAACTTATAAAGTTGTTTGAAGTAAAAAAAAGAAACACTGAGGAAAAATTGTAATTAAAAAAACTCAAACCTCGGTTTCCTGGTGTGACATGTTTTTAAATTTCTACTTTCTAAAGTGTTTCTAGTCCAAATAGTTTCCCCGTACATGGAGCACAAACATTTATCTGGAGCCGTTTTGTATCTGCATGATAAAAGGAAGATCACAATACCTCTTCCATATCTAATTCTCACAAAATGAGAGCCTACTTGGTAAAAATGTCATGGCACCAGGATCTCAGCCATTGGAATACTTTATAGATGGACATCTGCCAGGATTAGATGAAAAGCTGTTTGTGATGAAAGTCACCTTCTCCGTAAGCCTGTTTTCCCGATGGTCTGTCAGAGGAACAAATTGACCACTGGCCCTCTCTGGTGTGTGCTGTTCTTAAAATATTAAAGAAGACTCCTTCTACTAGGGAAAATGTGAAAGTTCTGGATTCACACAGGCCTTAAACTCTTACCGCATATTATATTATTTTCTATTATTTGACAGACAGACAGATGACTCATGCCCTGTGACAATGTGGGTTCAAAAATATTAACATGGTACACACGTATAAAAGCAATCAGCTTGAGAGACCTTGGGCTTTCCAACAAATCTAGACTCATGTTGCATTAACAACAAATACTTACAGAACATATTTGTTTTAATTGTTTTTTTATCCTGTTAATAAATGAATGTATTCCCCATATATAACAACCAATCTACAGTCTAAGTATCTATGTAATAAAGAATGTCATGTGGAAAATTAAGTATACACAGCTTACAACAGACAGTATCCAGGAGTTAAAAATCAAATTGAATTGAATAATTGATTATTAGCAAGTGTGAACGTCTCTATAAAAGCAGATGTTTTGGTAATTTACTGGTCTGAAGCACTCAGGTGTGCATTAATACAGACATCATCAGGGATCTTGGAGAAACAATGCTGCTCATCAATATGAGTAGATTTATAATGTCATTTCTAAACAATCTGAAGTCCATCATTCATTCTACAGTGACAAAGATTCACCAAGTTGAGCTGTTTCTAAGAGCAGACATCTCGGTAAATTGAGCCCAAGGTCAGACTGTGCAATGCTCAGAGAAATTGCAAAAAATCAAAGAGCTACATCTTGCACTACATCACAGGCTTCAGTTAAAATGTTAAAGTTCATCACAGTACAATAAAGAAAAAGACTGACCAAGCATGACTTGTTTGGAAGGGTTTACAGGGGAAAGTCTGTTCACTTTAAAAAGAACATAGCACCACAGCTAAGCTTTGTAAAGTTACATCAAAAAACACCTCAAGACTTTGGAACAACGCCCTTTGGACTAATATGACCAAAGTGGAGATGTTTGGCCACGATGCACCACAAACACCTCATTACCTCTCAAGCATAGCATTAGAGGAGTGATGATTTGGGTTTGCTTTCTGGAGTCAAATGTGAGTCTGTCCCAAGCACAGCAGCAAATCTACAACACAATGCCTGGAAAAGAGTCAAGGTGCTGCAATGGCCCAGACAAAGTCCAGACCTCAACCTAAGTGAAATTCTTTGGTGGGACCTTAAAATAAATGCATGCCTGCAAACCTCAATGCATAGAAGCAACAATGTAAAGAAGAGTGGGCCAAAGTTCCCCCACAACAACATGAGACGGATAGTCATACAGAAAATGTTTACTTCAATGTACTACTGCTAAAGGTAGCTGTGCATGCTACTGAATAACGGGCTGTCGTTTTTCACACACACTTGTTCTGAATTTTGGTCCAGTTATGCTAAATAAGAGAAAGAAAGAAAGTGTGACACATGTTGTTGCTCATCTGAAGATTTATTTCAATTATTTTAGAACCTGTCAAGGACCAAGTGATATTATATCATGTCCCTTTCATATGATTCTAGCTGTAGTCAAGGCAGGCTGATAGCTTCACTATCTTGCACATGCTCAGTGGATGACTGGTTAAGATCCTGTTCCTGCTATAACGCAAAACATAAACATGTGTCTCAAAAAAGGACAGTGGCTTAGCATGAGGGTCACAGTAAGCATCATTCTTCGAGGTTCATCAAAACAAGGAACCACACAACAAGCGACATCTTAAGACAGCCACCATGAACAGGCCTGTTTGAGCTTCATAACCAAAGGCCAGAATAGACTTTACCGTGGCATTATCATTAGATTTGTCACATATGTCTGTGATTTACTTGTGAAATGAAAAGGAAAGAAACGTGATAAGCGGGGCTGTATGTCAACACAAAACTCAATTTAGAGATGTGGTCAGCAGGTCATATTGACATGCGACAAATCAATGCTTTACAAATAAAAAAGAAATCCTTTTGTTTGCCTAAAGCTATAAAATAACACCAATATTTAATGGTAAAGTGCAAAGTAGCAATGGAAGAAAATAGGAGAGGACTTCATCAAATAAAGAGTGAGTAGGTTTGCGTAAAGATATCATTGATTTTATTTTGGTTTATCTTTTTGAAACAAGGGTAAAAATGCAAAGGGGTTTATAGGAGAATGAAAGTTGAATACATTATTTTAATTATGTTTATCTTTTTTTTCTTTTCTTTACATCACATATTTGCAGAGGACAGCCATGCATAAGGCAGAAGAAAGTAACAAAAAACCAAATTCATCACTACAACACTCGTGCCTTTATTCAGGATGGGCATTGGTCCACAGAAATTACATAAAACGAAGCGTGAGCCAAAATCCACTGGCTTGAAAATATGTTTGTCGCTCTTATATTATCGTTGTTGGAAAGACAGCTCATGCACTGCTGGAGATGTGCATTATGCATATAGGATTCTGAACAAAAGGATAAGCTTCAAACAAAGCAGGACGCAGATACAGTCTGGTCTTTGAAGCCTTTGAAGTACGTTATCAAACACAAACAATTACACTGACAAATCAGTGTCACTTCATATGCATTAACATGTGTTGCTGTGGTTAATGTGCTGGCAATGAATTACATTTGGTGCTCAGCTTTTTATACTCAATTGCTTTTTCTTTGTTTCTTTTATGACTTTATTACACACTTAAAGGCTACTGGAGGACTAGGTGTGACTTTGTGAACAGGGATCAATTTGTGAAATGTGAAATTTGGAATGTCATGTTAATGTTTCGTCAAACAATGCACCGCCTACAGAAGCTTAATGCTAATGGCTATCGGGTGGAACTGTTTCGGACGAGCGTGACAACCAGCAGCACAACATTACAGAAGACTTAAAAAAGATGGGAGTGGGCACTTTAGATTTAGATTAAAGACATAAAGTGGATGGGGGTTTTTATTTGTATCCATCCACTCATTATCTTCCACTTCCACTCCAGCGTCTGTGTTTTTTATATGTCACACAAACATCGTAAAGCAAAAGCTGATCATTCACCAAACTTGATTTGTAACAGCACATCCCTTTTTTTCAAACAAAAAAAGTATATTTTTATTTTAGGTTTAGTTTCTATTTAACCTCTTTTTTTAGGCAGAAAAATCCCCAACATCTCTGGGGTGCATCCTAGACAGGTTGCCAGTCCGTCACATGGGCAACACAAAGAAACAGAAAACCGCACATTCTCACATGATCATTCTGGAATAAATATATATCTTTTTTTTAATTTATATATTTTAAAATCATAATCCAAAACAGTTTGAGCAGGCCGGTGCCAAAAAGTGTAATGTCATACTTTAAATTTGGAAAAGTAATTCTGGGAAAACATATTCCATTATTATTTCTGTTTTAATATGATGCCAAAGCAAGCAGTGATCTAATGTCAATAAATTTTGCCAGGAGTAGAGCACTTAGATTATTGGCTTTCTGTTCATATTACACAACTGATTTTGGCTTTCAAAGCATCTGTGCCTTAGGCTAATGTCTGTTTCCAGCCCTAACAGATAAACTGAAAATCTAGCACATAAATAATCTGTTATAAAAACATTTCAGCAGCAGACCAAGTCAACATGGCTAAAGTTGTGTACAGTGAGCAGTGAGGTGAGAAAGGATAAAATGGATAATATTTCCTCAAGGGTAAACAAGGCGTGTCTGAGAACTCCTACTGATAGCCTATTGAAATAAGGGACAGATAGAACCAATCAGATAGCGTGAAGGGTAAAAACGTGAGTTTCTTGCTCAGGTGGCAGAGGAAGCCATTGCTCAAGGGCAAAGCGCTTTCAGCCAGCCTTAGGAAGGGAGGAGTAATAGTGTGAGCAGAGTTGGAACTTTTTCCTTCAGTATGACTTCATGCTTGAATATCAAGTCGAAATAAAATTTTCTGGTATGCTAAAGCTGTAGAGCGAATAAGTCTGCCACTGAGGCTTCATCAGTACGACTGACTAATAGAACGAACCCGGTGTTAAAAACGGGATTAAAAGTATAAATATTCATACTCTCACAATGGGAATAAATATTGATAAAAACAAAGTTAATTATAATAAATACTGATAAAAAGCATGTAAACATAAGTTTAATTAATATGTACATATGTATATGTCAGTGGTTCCCAAACTTTTTTCGCGTGTACACACGCACGCACTAACACATCCTCCAACCACACACGCCCATATTTTGCTCAATTGCGGTTTATTTCACACCTCAAACATTTAGTAAACAATTAAGCAAATACAAGTAATCTGCAGGTAGTAAGAAAATAAACTACTAACTCTTTTACGCTACGTCCGCACCTACACGGGTATTTTTGAAAACGCAGCTGTTTCGTCCACACGTAAATGGCGTTTCGAATCACCGAAAACTAAGATTTTTTAAAACTATTTTTTTGCGTTTAAGTGTGGACGAGGAATACAGAGTTCATCACGCAACGTTAAAGGTATGTGCCTTTTTTCACGTGCGCCACGTTATTGTTTACATAAGATGAATTGCAGAATGACAGTCAGATTAACAGTATTTTTTTTTTATTATTCTTTCTTCAGGTTTTACACGCTTACATATAAACACGCAGTTACTGTTCCTCTATTTAGAAAGGCAGAGGCGTCACGGTGTAATTATTTTACATGTAGTTGTTTTTTCCTGTGTAATAATATTCAACATTGCTATCAATAAATTTTTCAAAAGAATGCCTCTCTGTGCAAAATGGGTTTAAAAACATAAACAGCTGTGGGATACTGTTTGTCTGTGATTTAGACAGAGGGAACAAATCGTGGCAGGATCAGCCTGATGTTATTTGTATCCCACTGTAACTTTACTGTATAAAGAGCTAACATCTCCAAAATGTCGTGAGTAGTTAGTTATTACAACAAGTGTTTGTGAACTAAAAATCGAGAATGTGGGATACTGTTTGTCCATGATTTGAACAGCCCAGCGGTGCTCCCGACGAAGGGAAAAGCAATTCTGTAGGGGAAACCCACCTTGGCACTTGTGCAGGTGAAACCAAAGGGAAGATATGCGTCACCATATTTTCTAGTCTTTGGCTTAGAATGAAGTTGGTTTGGAAACATATTCAGCTATGCTTCATCTCCTGCTTTGCCTTTGTGTAGGTGCCCCATGCCAGCAGTGTCCAAGCATTGTTCTGTTTTTTTTCCCCTTTTCATGCCGCGTAGTCTCCTCCGAATGTAGCCGACAAATGCGTCCTCCTTTTCCCCGAATTTGAATGATGGGTCGGGTGTGTCCTTCGTGGCCCACCATATCCCAGAATTCATAGCGCGGCCCAGCCAAACTCCAGTTTCCAACAATGGCGGCCGCTACTAAGTTTTAAAATTACTCATACTAATCTTTCTGGGCCACAAAATAAACTTTTAACATATTTTCAGGCGAGAAAGTAGCTGTGTAAACATCAAATATCTGCTCGGTTTATCAAGATATCGCATATTTGCAAAAGTGCTTCGACGTTTTCGGAGACGTCTGTTACCCACCAGCTCGATAGCTAGTTGGGAGCTCGAGGGTCACTGAAGCCGCTGAGAACGGCACAACTCCCGGTACATCATTTTCAGATCACCGCGGACTTTCGCTACTCAGGTTAAACGTAATATATAAGTCACTTAGACAACCTAAAAATGTTATTGTTGGGCTTTTTTCAGTGTTTTATTTGTTCGTGAGTCAATCAGTTTGGCTGAGATTAAAGTTATTAGATTAGATTAGATAAAATAAAACTTTATTAATCCCCCGGTTGGGTTCCTCCTTGGTTTTTACACAGCTGAATAAACGTCAAACAGAAAACTGATTAAACAGAAGTATGAGACAGTCAAGAATTTACGCCAGTGTCCTGTTATATTTTAGATAGCAAGGAGCAGACGGCCGAGTTTATTAAACTCCACCGAGACAGCGGTGACGCTAATCAGAAGGCTAGACCGTCTAATTTCCCCAGCCGTTTACTTCCAGCCTACCCGACCTTCTGAGGACCCGGCCCACGTAGACCGCGAAGGCCGGGTCCTTAGGAGGATGCAGCCCATGAATTTGGACACGACCTATAAGTATTAGCAACGAGAAATTAAGTGCCTTCACCTGCACTTTATTTAGCTGAAACTTGATAAGCCTCAAGCCAATGTGTATTTTTAATGTACTGCTGAGCTATTTTGTATTATTTTAAATGTGTGTTTCCTATGCACCTTTTCACTTTGAAATTAGAATAATTTGTTGTACAACATAGAATATTTTGAAAGAAATTTAGAAACACTACAAGCAACTAGAAGTAATAATAAGTTACAGACATGATAGCTTAAATGTTGAACTACTGTGTTCTGGCCTGGTCCTCAGGTCAGGTTTTTTCCCTTTGCTTATTTGGATTGGATTGGTTTTGAGGACCTGAGAAGCGCTCTACTTTTGTTAAATGTGCACAACCTGCTGAACTTTAATAATTGCTAATAAATGCAATTGTGTTTTCTACACCTATTGCATACGAGTCCTCTGTTGTCATACACCCTTGGCTCCTACGAATCTAGAACCTGTCTGATCTGGCCCATATTTCCCTTCTGTCCTCGTACTGTGGTTAAAGGTAACTACTCTGCCCGTACTACATGCAAAGAAGGCAAGAAGTAGCACTAACAGGTCTTACATGCTCACTACTAGTATTGCACCACCAGTGTTACATTGACATTTAAACGCTGGTGGTTAATTCTCACCTTAATGCCACATAGTCGCCAAGGTCACACACAGACGTGAGAGGCACAAAGAAATTTCGGTCTAGACAACCCAAAATGTGATGTCCACATATGTGGACACCAGGTCCTAGGAGATTAAAGACCACATATATAGCTAAAAGCAGACATTAGATTCCTAAGCAGGCATCAGCTCCACAATTTATCACATTTTATCACAACAGAACCTCTCAAAATTATATGCACACAAAGTTTAAGGAATCTGTGTCTACGGTCTTAAGATGTTTCAGTTTTTCTGTCCTATACAATTAGGTTTTCTCCAAATAAATTTGAATGGACTAATTTGCACCTTATGGGAAGCATAGTGGTGCCACGTTTAGCACTGTTGCTTCACAGCATAAAGATCCTGGGTTCAAATCCACCATCTGTCTGTGTGAAGTTTGCATATTTGCCCTCTCTCTGCGTGGGTTCATTCCAGGTTCTAAATTGCTCATAGGTGTGAATGTGAGTCTGAATGGTTGTCGCTCTCTGTGTTAGCCCTGCAACACACTGGCAACCTGTCCAGTTTTCAGTTTTATTTGTCATATGCAAGTTAGCACAGGGTCAACATCGCAATGAAATGTATTTAGTCCAGGGTGTCCAGGGTGTAATGTGTCTCTCATCCTTTGTTAGTTGGGATAGTCTCCTTGCTACATGCAGTTATAGAGAATTTTGTTTTTGCTTTCAACATTGAAATACTAGAAACTAGGGCTGTTCGATATAACGATATATATATGATGACGATATAAAAACGTCTATCGTTTCATTTTACACTATTGTTTTGTGGTGTCGCAAAATAAACTGTTTACGGCAATATTTTTTCACCGTTTTGATGGTCACTGTAGTGGCTATATTAATTTATTAAAGTTCTCTCTTTCTCTTATATTTAATATAACCACACTATGGACGGACAAGCGCCTGTTTTTATGCTAACGACAACGACGGTAACACCATCGCGTGTCCGCTTGTTTATGTTCCACATAAACCTTTCACAATAAAGCTCAAGATCCTGATCTTTTCAAAATAAACTGAATCTCGTGAAAGAGCAGATTATTTACGGATGAGAAGTTAAAAAAGAGCCGCCAGGTGCTAAAAAATAAACCTTAGACTCAAACGTTAGAACAGGCTTTTCCCCGCAGCACGCCGTGTAATAAATACTCACAAAGAAAACGGCGGCTGTTACAACTTATGTCTAAAAATGTATCGTTTCATGCATCGGTTAAAACACTCGACTCCAGCTACATGACGCACAGCTGGAAACACTTCACGCAAGTCGAGCTGCCCGAGATTCACAGAATTCACAGAAAATGTTACATTTTTGTGATTTATATCGTTATCGGGATGATAGAATTCTTATATCGGGATATGAGATTTTGGTCATATCGCACAGCCCTACTAGAAACTCCCCAGCAGCCAGGTTGTCTGGGTGCATTTGATCTTGGCATTGTCCAGTCCGGATGGAAAAGATTAGACTCTTTCACTGTCTTTACCAAAGTTTAAACTGATGTGCTGGTTCCTCTCAGTGTGTGAACTAAACATGTCGAATATGAACAAAATATGAACAATTTGTGAGCTATCTGTGATAAAATAAATTTTTTTACTACTCATTAACTACTGTATTTTTTCAAAGTGTTTTTTCTAGTTAATATTGATAGGTTTATGTTGTAAGTCAGACATATAGTGGAACCTGTCAGGCAGGCGAGAGGAAACAAACAGGATCCAAGAAACAAAAGAATGAGCTGACAGCGAGCCTATAGTACAGCTGATGCAAAAGATACAAAAAATGACAAAAACCACAACATGAGGTACATGAAAATCCAAAGAGAATAAATTGGGCTGCTCACACACACATACACATTGACAAAAAGGACAAAAAAGTTTATAAGATTATAAATACTCAGAAGTCACTTGGGACAATGAGCAGATGAGCGGGGAGACACAAGTGAAAGCAATTAACAACAGGTGAAAACAATCAGGGAATCAGAGGAGGACAGGAAGGAAGCAAACCTGACAGCAGACATGAAAGAAAACTACGCTTCAAAGCAAAACAGGAAACAACCAAAGGAAACTAGCAAACAACAACACAAAAACTTAAGATGTCAGAGACTAGGCAACACAGAGGGACAGAGGCATAAATGCATAAATAAGGTACAATAAGACACAAGCTGAGGAAACTACTAATACTACTATTAAATATAACAACACACTGAAAAGAAGACAAAACAGAACATGTAACTGGTTACCACATTAAAAATAAGCAATCAAATCTTATCTTATCAATAATGTGAGAACTAAGTCTCACATTAGAATAATGTATAATAAATAAGTCAAAATCTAAAAATTCAGCTAAGAACAAAACACAAAATGTAAACCAAGACTGGAACCAGTTCAACCAGTGACAACTCTCACAATAGGTGAATAGTACTTTATCTAATGCATCACCAAAGTCATGACAGGTTCACATTTTACTTAAAGTGCCAATTTATATGACGTTTAGCATAATTTATTGATTCAGATTCCTTACTCACTCACTCACACTGGCTTTGGGCTTGCTGAAACGCTTTTAAATGCTTTTTGTTTATGACAGTGACTTGAGAGCAAACTTTATTACAGACATCCACAGTCAACAGACCTTCTCCACAGAAAATATACTGAAAACTTGGAGTGATGTGGTGGTTATGTTTAGCCCACTTTTCATTTACTGAACTCCAATTTCTTGTCTTGATTTAAAATTTCTCCAGCCTCAAAACCATTCTTACAGAAAACAACATGACATATACAGCACACTTTCAAAATGTAATCGTTCATAGCCTCCTAAACCACTAACCTGACCCAGCAGCTCAGGCATCCCCAGCACTTGCCCAGTGAAAACTCCTAAGCAGATTAGAATGGAGTTGAACTGGCCAATCATACCTCTGAAGTGTTTTGGGGAAATTTCTCCCAGGTACATGGGGAGAGCACTGAGAGCAATACCTGTCAGAAAGAAACAAGCAAACAATATATTAAAACCTATTAAAAACAATATATTCATGTCTATGTAGACACTCCTCTCATCAGTATGTATTGACATAGTAGAGGAATATGCATTCACGTATCTTATCTAGGATCTGTAAGCATCAGCTGTCTTTAAAAGCATTGGGGGTGTTTTTATCAGTATCGAAGTCTGTTTTGTTTTACCACATAAATGTAAGTGCAGACACACCAACAGCTCCACTGCACTGACACACATTGAACATCAAGTCACATTTCACAGTTTTGTGAACTGAACTGTGGGGCACAGTCATGGGTACTAGTATTGATGGTCTGTGCATCAGAAACGGTCTACACTGAAGAACAAGTTAATACTTAAATTAATTTCCACACACTACAAATTGTAAACAAGTTATCATATGCTTCTGTAAATGTGTGTATTTTTTTAAAGGTAGCTACTATTTCTCCGTTGTGGTATAACCAAGCTACTGTTAAAACCAAAACTGAGTTGCATTTTATGAGATAGCACTTTTTTAGCACATGTGAAATCAGTGATCATTTAATTTAAAACGCACAATGGCTTCTTCAGTTCATCACCAGATGGGAAGTCCCGGGTATTTGACCTCTAATAGTGCTATCACATGTGCTCTTTGAATGACCATCACTGAGTGGAGGTCGTGGCCTATGACACCATTTATCTGCAACATAGTCTTGAGATACCTTTCCAGACGACTCTACCCACACTCACACATTGAGTCAAGTTGACTCATATGATTCAGGATGGGGGAACATCTCACACCAATTCACACCTGATGCAAGTGATTCGCACGATTGACACCAAGAAGCACATCTTAGCTGATGTGACCCCAGGGACTGAAAGGACTACAGCGTGGGTGACCTGCAGCCCAGGAACCAGAAGTAAGCCTCCAGTCTGAGAGCAAAGTGCTCTATTAGGATAATATGGTACTATCAAGTCTATAAGGTATATTAACGTCTCGAATAAACATCTCGAATAAACAGGACCCCTGTTTATTCGAGATTCGAGAAGGTCAACCGGATTAAACTTAAAAATATCATCATAATTTACATGATTAACTGAATGAATATTTTCTTTGTACTCTCTTACACTACAGCATTATGCTCTATATTGAATGTTATACACTGTCTGATGAGTGGGAAATTATAAAAGCATATTTCTTACCAGAATCCACCCCCATAATGAGTCGTCCAAGGATGAGCATCTCAAAAGATCTTGACATTTCACCCAGAGACAGAAGCACAGCAGCTATTACAGCAAAGCTGTTATTCAGCAGCAAGGTCCCCTTTCTAAAGTCAGTAAGAAAATTACATGAAAAAAATGTAACAATTAACAAAATGTAACTCATTAAATTCAATTTCTATAGTGCTTCACCTGGGATGAAAAGAACTTCACCTAACAAAAAGCTAGCAGAGCAAGAACTATCAGAGATATGCGAGTTTTAAAAAGCTAACATCATGGAATAGCTGAATAACTTTTTATAGTTTCAAAGGAACACATTTGAGGCCATCACAACAGAAAAATCAGTTCTGTAATGGAGGTTTCTTACACTACGCTCAATCTGAAACTATTTCATTATCGCTAGTTGCTAGTATTCTATAAAAATTAACCCAAGCTCCCAGAAGCACCAAGTCAGTGGGAACTGTTCCTCTTCTTGACAAGTAACAGTCAGTTCTCAATCACTTATTACATAACAGAATTTAGTGCGGCCTCTAGCCATGCAGTTCAAAAGGACACGATTACACCGGGTCACATCAGCTGTCACAACCAGTGTTGGTTCCAAGTAACTTGGGTTTGCTGTAAAAAGAAGTTTTCTTCCCACGCACAACGGACGCTAATGTTTTTGTCACTTTTTATGGAATCAAACTCAAAGTAAGGTCAGTACTTCCACGCTTTAAACGCTGCACGCTCATACTCTCTCCTGCATTCGATATATTATCCATTGTTGATCTGCACACAGCTGTTGTCACGAACGTCGCACTCGCTTACGTCACTGTCATGAGACATTCTCGCAAAAAAATCACAGTTTTAGTAACGCAGTAACGCAGCGTTCCTACGGGAAAGTAATGGTAATCTAATTACCGTTTTTGCAATAGTAATCCCTTACTTTACTCGTTACTTGAAAAAAGTAATCAGATTACATCTCTGGTCACAACTGACCCCCGTTTCAAAGAGCATCTGTCTGTCCTGCCTGCTGAACACTCTTCTGTTGTCCAACTGTTCTGGTTTCCAGCCTTTGTCTTGACCTGATCTCTTCTTTGGTCTTCCCGCCTGTTCCCTGCTGTATCTTAACCATTAGCCTCTAGCATGGCCCTGATGGAGCTCCACTTTCACAACAGGTCCTGCCTCCTGGAGTAGTCTCTCTTTAATCCCCCATCTGCAGCACCTGGGCAACACTGTTTATCTGCCTTGCCACCAGGCCACCCAACATCTCTGGTTCCCTTGTTCTCCAGCATCGGGCCATTTGCGTGTGATCTCCAGCTCATCTGCTTACTTTTACTCTTTGGATGCTACCTCCCTACCAGCCCTTGTTGACCAAGTTGCTTTTTTTCTTCAGCATGCCTGTCTGCCGTGTGTGTGCATTCAGGTCTTGTCTGAACTGTACTTTTTTTTTTAATGTCAGGGGTCAAAGAAAAATGTTTTCTTCCTATTGATTTTTGCCATCTTTGTAGTGAGATGCTTAACAACGCCACTGAGACTCTCAGAGCAGCACATTTCGTAAGTTATAGCATTTGAACTCAGTATTTCAACATCAGTCACACAACACCAGCAGCATGATAATCAGCCGTGTTTTGTTTCTGAGACGAAGGCTTTTCTCTCTTGCTGTGTCTAAATCTACATTTAAATCTAAAATTTAAATACACTCATTTGTGTAGTAGTGCAGTCGACCACAAATGTTTATTAATCTCTTTTCATGTCTGTGGTGAAATGTCCTCTATTGATTTTTTTTTTTTTTAAACTAAACCTACCTCGGCTTCCCTGGCATACTTTGAAGTGTGTTTCATTTCGATTGCTCCATGAGTCCTCATTAGTTAACATATATATTCAACTCTTGTCCCTGACATCTGAATTTCAACCTTTCCGAAACTCTGTGTAAAACTTCCAGCTGACCCACACGTCTAGCAGGGAATGTGGAGGGAAAATGAATTATACGCTTCAGCCTAATTAACACAGTGAGGATCGCAACCTGAGAAATCCAAGGTGAGCCTCAAGGGTATCTTAATTGTCTGAAATGACTCTGAGTAAAAGCTTCAAAAGTCTCTCTGTGACACTCTTGTCATTAGTGGATAACAGATTCTTTAGAAGACGTATCATTTCATAGCCCTGAGGTGATTTTGTTAGCGCCTGAACGTGTCCCTTGAGGATAGTAGGACATGTGGCTCTGCAGTCCAACACGTAGGTGAGCAAGACTTAAACCTAAATGCATCACGCTGGCTGTGAGATTGGATCTCATCATGCAGTATATAGGCTGTCAAACCAGTGCAAGTCAGTAAAGACCAATACCTTTTATGTCCTTGGAGTCAGTGCACTGACAGTCTTTTATGTCTTAAATCCATTACAAAACATACTGGTACTTGATCATTGTAAATGGAGGCTAAAGACAACAGTGAGATTGCTACAGAGTAGATTTAAAATTATTCATTGTAGTACTTAAAGGAACTGGTTGTCTAACGGAGCCTTGTACAGAAAGGGAGACACAAGGAACAAAAATAACACTTGTACACTTTAAGGGTCTGTGTTTGTATTTAACATTACTTATATTTAGTCACAGCTGGAGAGGTGAGGTTGACATTGGAATTTTAATGTGCCTGTGGGCGGAGTCTGTCTGCTTCATCCTTTACGCATCCGGACCTGATCATTTAAAGGCTGGATGTTATCTCAGTTCCTTGCCATGTAATCCTCACTACAATAGTGAAGATAGGGCCAACTCTGTCACCTGTGATTAGCGCTTTTGTTCGCCAGCTAACCGTGAGTCTCTCTGCTCCTTTCAGCTGCCAGCCTCGTGCACAAGTGAATCATCTGTCTCTCTGGGATTCTTAAATCTTCCGACTTGTGAAAACCTCCAACCACACTTCAGCCTGCTTTAGCTTGGAAACTCAACCCACCCATTCTCCAGCAGTCATGTTTGCCCACCACAGAAACCTCGCCCCATAGGCAGCTCCCGGGGATAAATCCACCTCTAACTCAAATAAGATGGTTCTAATCCCTACAATCAAGTGCACAAAACGCCCCCTACATTTAAGCCATCGCTGACTCTGTCTCTCCTCATCCACAGAACCCAGCCCGGCAGCTTCCACCACTTTAGATTTGTTTATTAACTTTATTGTAAATAAACTGTGAATAAACTAAATATTCATAAAGCATTCATAATAATAATATTACCAGTGTCATTTAAATTTAACCTGCAATCATAAATCATTGTGTGTTGTTTACCTTAAACTGAGCCCTACAAATCTTTTGGAAGTAAGTCCTCTGTCATGTTGCTTTGTCAAGAGTAAAGCTCCATACACTGATTAGCCACAGTGTTAAAACCACAATGATTTTGTTGGATCATTTTGTTAAATTACATCATACTGAGAAGCCAACAGTTCGTGCACAAACAAAGTCATTTACCACCTGCCTAAGCACTGTTGCAGATCAAGTGGTTAGTGGTTTCTTTCTTCCCTTGCTAACAGCAGCACACCACACTTCAAAAATTCCCCTTTCTTGTGTTTGTGCAGCACAGTGTTATCCTGCGGTCCCTCGATTTCAATCCGACGAAGCATTTGTGGGATTCACCAGAACAAGCTCGATCCAGAGAGACCCCTCCCCACAACAAAGGAAGCCAGAGGATCTACAGTGTTGTTCATATTCACTCATAACACAATCGTTTGCACCAAACTGACTGCTGTTCGCCATTCCCTGATGAGTGAAGGGTATAAAAGCAAACTTCTTACCAACGATATTGTAAGCACATAACAGTGTTCTCACCTGCCCAGTACTTTGATGATTAACGTGGCAGACAGGGCTCCAAAAAGGCCTCCAATAGAAAATATGGACACTGTGACGGACCAGAGGAGGGTCACCGTCTCCGCTGAAATAGGCTCCCCATATCTCTCAATCCATGTCTTATTGTAGAAAGCTTTAATGTACTGAATTACAAAAGGAACAAAAAGAGATGTTTTAAATGTGTTATTCATATGGATAAATGGTGAAAAAAACAAAAAACATTGATATTTAAAAAGTTAAACCTAGAAACCCCCAACACATGTTTACTGAATATCATGTGTATCATGAGTGAGTTTTTACATTTCCAATCTGACTTTATGACCTAAACTTTGCCTGAAGAAAAGGACTAGCAGGAAATGATTGTTAAATGATATGATCTGAAAACATTTTGTTTTAATACCAGTAATAATATTGGTAAGATTTTATATCTGGTCTCCACAATATGCAAATAAATTAATTTCAGTAGGCTTAATGCAGGCACGTCATTAGCCCTGGGTGCCCTGGATGTTTATTGAATAGTTCCAGATTTCATAAAAGAATTGTTTATTCTTTGCATCTGTATTCAGGATTGTCACATGTGAAACGCTCTTATCTCTGACCTAGCTGCCTTAATGCAATCTAAAATGTGTTCATGTGGGCATATACGTGATTGATTGACTCATTGTATCCAATAAAATTAATAAATGACATGTAAAACACCTAATCAATCATCACATCAAAAGTTTGAGATTTGGATAGTTTGACTGGAGCATCATGATAGCATTCTTTTTACAAAAAGGACAAAAGACAGAGCAAGAGCAGAGGCACCAAACTTACATGTCAACATACAGACTTGCATATAACTGCTTCATCAGCATCATAGTTTTAATGCTACTGCTTAAAGTTAAAGTGAAAAACTCAAATTACACTGATTGCTTATTTCAGTATCATCCTGTCAAAGCAACATTAAAGCATCTGACTTCAACCTTTAAGTAGCAGACAGTGTCTGACGTTTTATATAACTTTACTTTAAAAAACAGCAAATAGCTTAATAGCAACAAACTGAGTGACTTCATTAAGAAGTTGAAGCACAATGAGTCAGTGAATGCGTCACATTAAATTAATGGCACTTGTATCAACCCACGAGAATTCGAAAGTGTCTTCATCGAGCGTGAAGACGTCGGTTGCATAGAAAGCAAAGAAAGGGGCCTTGTAGTGTTTTGATCTTTCATTTAACAACTGCGACTCTGTTGAATTCCTGTTAAACCAAAGCTGAAGCCCTCCCTGTCTTCAGCACTGTCAGGAAGGGCAGTGGTCACACAGTCGCTGTCATTGCTTGCTTTGGCTTAGGAGCTACTCATTGTAAACATCACGTATCACGAGCATGATTGCCGGCTTTGCTTAACTTAAGACTGAAAAATGACCTTTGATGTCACTTCAAATTTGCTGAAAACAATTCTATCGCTAGGAAAAAAAAGGGGGGGGGGGGGGGGTTACAGGTTACACCAGTTTCTACAGGGCTTTCATCACCCTTATCGCTACTTTTACTGAAGATCAGCCAAGTCACGTGCTATAGATAAATAATTACCAAAGATATGACTTCACATCACTCCCTGCAAACATCCACCGAGTTCAGTTATTCATGTGTTGAACAGTTATTTCTCACCAGCATCACAGCCACAAAACACAATCGATATTTTTAGATTTTGTACCATGGCAACATCTGTTTGACACGGCTATATAATATTTTACGCTCACTGGTTTTCTGTCAGAGTGAAGCTCTTCATGAGTCGATCTGTTGTTATGTTGTCTCAGTTAATGTCAAGCTGTCGTAAGAAATGTTTGCATAAATACTGATTAAGACTCCTTCATTTTTATAACAGGTGTTGTGTCGAGGGGAGATTAATGCCATGCCACTATCATGCACATTAATTCAAAGATGTTACTGGTGCACCCAGTTAACTCCAAGAAAATGTCTTTGTGAAGATTTCTTTAGCAGGGTAAATTTGATGTCTACAGAAAATGAAGGTAGTTATACATTATTAATGAGTAAATTCCCATCATCCTGACATTGTCTGGAAGTGGAATGAAGAGTAGCAAATAGTTTTTTGCCCCTACTTTGATGCTTCTCCTCTAAGATGAGTAGAGGTTTGTGGTCTACTTGCATATCTAATGTCTGATACCTCAATAGCTCGACCTATTAGAGTTCAATGGAAATGAATTTTTAACACTTCATATAATATTCCTTTGCCCACATTTGAAGATGGCTCGCTGCTGGGGGTGGCCCTGCTGTGCGTGGAGAAAGCTGAATGTTCATTTATAGGTTTTTGTGCCGCTTGTAGAAATGATTGTGGCTTTAGTGAACTATTAAAGAGATCGACTCGGTCTTTTTTGAAATGTAGTGAGAACTCTGTCTGTAATATTCCTTCTGTTGTGTTATCCTCATTCAACTCAACGTTTTTGTTGGTTTATTCTGTTCGGCTTTTGTAAAGACAGCAGGAGAAGTGGTGAGCCCTACTGAGGTGGAGGAGAGCCGGCGCTGCATAAATGATCAGCTGGTGCTTCTGGTGGGCAGATTCTATAAAGGGGAGTAAACAAAAAAGCAATGGCTCAACAACGACGTAAACTGGAGAATTAGCTGCAAAATACAGATTAAACAGTAGGTGGGACTTTTAAGTTTGCTAAAGCAGAAAACAAAATATCCAGGCAACAGATTTTGGGGTTGTGCAGAGTGGAACTGTGTGCAAAGAAGATCTGGAAGGTTAATTTTTGTTTGCTTGTTTTTTTAATTACTTCTCAATTTTCTTTTATTATTATTTTTTGTTAAGTGCATTTTACACCCTACTAATTCCATGCAGTAATCAGTAGGTCGCTTGAAAATGAGAACCTGTGTCTCAGTGAGGTTCATTTGTATAAATAACGGTGAAATAAATTTAAAATATAAAATAAAATCATGGGAGAAGGGAGCCGGAGGTCGACAGACGGATTGGGGCTGCAGCTGCAGTAATGCGGACGCTGCACCGGTCCGTCGTGGTGAGGAGGGAGCTGAGTGTAAAAGCGAAGCTCTCCATTTACCGGTCGATCTATGTCCCTACCCTCACCTATGGCCACGAGCTGTGGGTAGTGACCAAAAGAATGAGATCGTGGATACAAGCGGCGGAAATGAGCTTCCTCCGAAGGGTGGCCGGCCTCTCCCTTAGAGATAGGGTGAGAAGTTCGGCCATCCGGGAGGGGCTCAGAGTAGAGCCGCTGCTGCTCCACATCGAAAGGAGCCAGCTGAGGTGGTTCGGGCATCTGACAAGGATGCCTCCTGGGCGCCTCCTGGGTGAGGTGTTCCGGGCATGTCC
Organism: Neolamprologus brichardi; assembly: GCF_056152115.1. Classification (NCBI taxonomy): domain Eukaryota; kingdom Metazoa; phylum Chordata; class Actinopteri; order Cichliformes; family Cichlidae; genus Neolamprologus; species Neolamprologus brichardi. The sequence continues at coordinate 9,020,723 of NC_142108.1, forward strand.
CACCGGGAGGAGGCCCCGGGGCAGACCCAGGACACGCTGGAGAGATTATATCTCTCGGCTGGCCTGGGAACGCCTTGGTGTTCCCCCGGATAAGCTGGAGGAGGTGGCTGGGGAGAGGGAGGTCTGGGCCTCTTTGCTTAGGCTGCTGCCCCTGCAACCCGGCCTCGGATAAAGCGGATGAAGATGGTTGGATGGATGGAAAATAAAATCATCACATTTCTGAACAAATTGTTAAAAAGGAAAGCCTTAATAGTATGTAGGCTGTGTTTTGTTGAGTTCTACCAAGTATAGAGAAGTGAACGATTTGAAACATTAGGATTGAAGCCCTTAAGGTTCAAATAAAACCAGCCTGTTATAAAGTCTCACACAGCGTAAACCCAGGGTGGACATAATGTTTTTAATGAAAGCAAAGAAATTTCAGTTATAGCCTGCCACTAAGAAATTTGGAGGATATGTAGAAGATCATGCATGTACAGCATTTAAAGAATAATCCACTTGGATAGTAGCATAGCAGGTCCTAGAGAACATAATAACATGATGTCCTTGACAAGAAAACAACATTTCAAAACTTTACATTCTGAAATAAAAAATAGTGGGAAAATTATTGTCATTGTTTAGACGAAGAATGCATTGTTCATAATCTGTGCTATACTCCTCTTATTTATGAGAGGTACTGTGACAAAATATGCAGGCTCTTGGTAAGCGTACAACTACCACCCCCTATATATTGTTTTCAAGCTTGTTTGGAGGATTCATAATGTACTGAAGGCATCATATGAATCTGTTCTGTTAAAATCTTCCCATATAAGGTCAATCATGTATTTTCAAATTTATTTTAAAATATGGACACTGTTAAGAGCAGTATCAAAATGTGAAATTACACTGAACTGTCAGAAAGTACACTGTAAAACATAATATTATGCTTAATTTAAAATATAAAGTTGTCACGGCTGGGGCGGCAGTCGTGTGGAGGTGAGAAGGAGGCTCCAAATAGCAGCCAGTGGTGGAGGTGCAAGTGAGATTTATTTACAGTGAGTAATAACCAAGAAGCGGGCAGAACCAAAACATAAACCTAAACTGGGAAAATCAGAATGGAAATCAGAGCCAACGGGACAGGGGAAACGTAAACTGAACACACTCACAGGAGACGGGGACCTTCAGAATAAGACAGGAAACTCACAGACACAGAGAACTAGACGAGACACTGAACTTAGACAGATTCACACGCAGACAGTGTGACACCATAGACAGACAGAACACGGACGTGGGACCAGGGCAGGCTCAGAACAGAACTCTAACAAATGGCAAATAATAACAGAATACATACTCAGAATAACAAAAGCACAAAGAAACACAAAACACTGAGTCGGCAGACTCAGGACCACGACAAAAGTAGACTGAATTCAGTTTTTATCAGCTTTCTAAACTACAGCTCCTTAATCTAAGCTTGGGAATTGTACTACGATGAAAAATAAAATCATTTTAACATCTCACCTTTTTGTTTTGTGTTCAAGAAGCGGAGGATGAGAGGACACAGCTCACAGTGAACCAGCAGCAAACTTGATGACATCAGCTCAGCCTCACTGTGTGCTTTACTGCCTTTTTATGACTATTATTTACAATGAAAATACCACAAAATGATACATATAATTAACTATGTATTCAGTAGTGATGAGACATTCTAATGATGTGTTTATTTTAATTTGGCACTTTTAGCCTGTCACAGAAGACTGTACATTTTTGGTGAATTTTCCACCTCAGGACCTCCATAGAAATGGATGTCTTTTGCAGATGCATCAGCACATGTTTTGGCTATTTCACAAAGGATGAAAAGAAAGTCAGTGTGAAAGAAAAGGGAAACTTAATAAGGGCATGTGGGAAACGTTTTGCCACTGAGGACAGATTAGCACAACAGTCCTAGTTGTCCTTGGTTCTCTGTGTTTCTGACCAGGGGGTAAAATGTTAACAGGGGGCATTTTTGCACTTTTTTTCTTTTGGCACTTGCATTTTTTTGTCACTGGCTCTCTACTTTTTCACAATACAAATATTATAAACCACAAAATAGGAGTACTGTTCCAAGAGACTACTATTGCCAATTAGACCTTGAGGTCAGCCCCGCCAGGTCCTGCCATTTCATCACTCTTCCTCACTGGACTTGCTTCACCGGTCCTGCTTTGCATCATGAATGCTTGTTAAAGCAATACAGGCACAATCAAAGCAGAAGTGTGACCTGACCAGAACTGTGGTGCGTGAATCCACTGTTTTCCTACGACTTAAGAGAAGGAATGGTAAGGTTTTTGTGTTTTCTGCAGTATTAGTTGTTAGTGTAGGTGTAACTGCAGAGCTGAAGGTCGTGGCGCTTGAAGACTAATTATATAACCCGTGAGACATCTAATTACCTCTGAACAAACAAACAGCCTGATTGGAAAGCATGACCTCTGAAAAACGTTTCCAATCCGAGTGGCACCACATAATTGAACTTGTACATAAAAGGAACTCAAAAATGCAATTTCTGTTTAACCAGTCAAAGAAGATATGGACTTAAGTAAGCAATTCTAAATGTATGTATCAGATGATTTCTTTTGATTCCTTTGTTGAGAGTCCTTAGTACCAAGGCTATTGAGTTAAATTTAAACAGAGAATATAATATAAAAAGAGCTTTCTGTAATCATTTAATGTAAACTTACAAGAACATTGGCTGCACATGTTGTATTTTTTGGATACACATTACTTTGCAAAAGCAACCCCTCATTTCTTTATATTTTTTGCTGGAAAATTTGAAATAGTTGTAGTACTGAAAAATACATTGAAACACATTATATAATGCAAAAATATAATGTCCATACATTTCATACATCAAGCTAGAAAGTCAGTATTTGGTATGACCACCTTTACTGCTTCAATGCTGTTGAGGTTCAAGCTAAGAAGACTCATGACTCATTGTATTGCTCTGTGTATTTTTCTACCCAAGTGTGCTTTTAGTGCATTGGCAGTGTGTTTGGGATCGATGTCGTACTGAAAAATGAAGCTGCTGCCAGTCACATGCTTTCCAGATGATACTGCATGATGGATCAACTTTTTCATCACACCTGTTGCCACTGATTTTCAGTCCTGTCCAAAATGTAATGTACAGTATATTTAATAAGTATATGTATTTGGTCTGGAGGTTTAGGCTCCCCTGTTCTCAGCTGCCCAAACAAATTGTGAAACCATTAATCTGGCAGGACACTCCCCTGGGACTGTCCTGCAATCACATGGAAATAATACCTATATATAAAAAGTATACCTAAAGGTATTATGTATCGGTATAATACCTGTAAATGGTCACTGTACTGGGGATAAACCTGACTACAACAGTGTCTATGAGTCTGATATACTGTGTTCTGTTTGAATAATTTCTTCTTAATGGGGGGGGGGGGGGGGGGGTGTCTCTGAGCTACTGTTCTGTCAATTGTACCTTTATTACAACCTGGTTTTAGCACTGCCATTCAATATTTATGGATGAGTACTAAAAGTTTAATTACCGCGCAAAGAAAACATACAAAATCACTTGTGGTTCCCTGCAAAAAAGCTGAAAACAAGTGTTTGACTCACCAGAGCAGGAGCGTTGACCACAGAGAGGTTGTAGCCATAAAGGAAAGATGAGCCCAGGGAGCCAAAGAAGGCGGCACACAACAGGCAGGCTGTAAGTGACTGCTAATGAGAGAGCACACATGAACACATTATGCTAGTCATGCAGTCCTTTCCACATTGGTGTTGACCAATACCAAGGGCAGAACCAGTCAAGGGAATTCAACCCTGGGTGAGTTGTGTAACTCTGGGCATCAATGCTAAGAAAACAGCTTCTTAAATCCATGCTTTGTTTTTATTTTGTCAATTGTTTCATTTTAGTGCAAAGTCAACACTGTGTGAAATATATTTCTCATGACAACTGAATGTATTATTACTGAAAATGACAAAGGAGATTGGGAATAGGAAATAAACCATATCAAGGCTAAAACTGTGATGACCTGAAAGAAGCTCATTAAACACTTCAATACAAAAGAGAAGGATAGAAATTCAAAAAATGCAATAAAGGGGTGAAAATCATAAAGGTTTGCCCTCAGGGTAGCACATGATGAAAGGAGATAACATCATTAAATTGAAACCATTTTCCATCAGGAGAAGAAACTTGATTAGCAGATTGTATTGCATACTTACTTTATGAGTATCCTCTTGGCAAGGTGCTACGCTCTCCATCAGAAGGTTGTGCAAAATATTAAGTAAACGAGTTATAGAAGACCATGAGTTTCTATCGTGTATAGGTTTACGGGAGAGAAAGGGTTAAATAATGACCAGGAATGTTAGGAATCATCCTCGGGGGACTATACTGGGCTAATCTAGGTGTTTGCTATTACATGTTGCTATAAACCACTGGAGAAGTCTAGTGGCAACAGCAGAGGCACTGAAGAGGCAACAACAACACAACCTCCAAAAAGGGAATGACTTTATACTTGGTAACAACAGTCTATGGCTCTCTCTTTATCCTTATTAGGTGATTTATCTCTTTCTTCTCTTTGCTTTTTGTTAGTGTCTCGAAATGGTTCCGGCAGCCTGGGTTGCACAAGAAGTCCAGCTCCTCAAGGATGACACGTTAATACATGGAGACGGGTCGTGGAACCGTGGAACCATCATCAGCACAGCACCAGGATCTGCTCCTCTGTGTAGGAGGAACAGAAGAAGCACTGCCAGAATACCACAAAAAGACCTCCAGTGGGCTACTTCTGCATGTTTCTGACCAAATTATGATAATCAGAGTCCTTGAGCATGACATGAGGGCCTGACTTCCTGTAATGAGGCCTGTGTTCAAACTTGTGTCATTCAGCTTGATTGGCATTTGCCAGAAAAACCCCAGAACTGGCAGGTCTGCTATTAGCAGCCTGTTCTATTCACAGATGACAGCGTGCTCACATTGAGCAGATGTGACAGATGTGAAAGAGTCTGGAGATGGCGTGCCAATCATTATGCTACCTGCAATATCATTTAACTTGATTGATCAAGGTAAGCATAACCTTGGAGGGTCACACAGATCTCCATGTGTTAGTACCAGTACCCTGACAGCTGTTATGCATGGAGATGAAAACCTCAGATTCACCGTCCGGCCTTACGCTGGTACAATGAGTCCTGGGTTCTCCTAATTCAAGACAATTTCCAGCCAACTGTGGCCAGAGTGTACAGGTTCAGGTTGATTAACGCATTGATACCACTGACTGGCTCTCACTTTCCCAAAACCTGAATCCAATTGGGAATCTCTGGAACATTATGAGTCAGTGCATCCAAAGACACCAAATAGCTTCACAGAGTTCACTAACAGCCTTTTCCAGGTCTAACAGGAGGAGAACCCCAAGGACACCAGCTGCCATCTTATCAGGCTGTTGTTGGGAGCGTATACAGACAACATATGCACTAGTGAGCCACATATTATGACACAAGTTGTATCAGCATGTGTTTTCAATTTTTAACTCTGATTTTTGGTGTGTTTTCAAATGCAGTCGTCAAAGTTTTGACGATTTTCATTTCCACTGACGAAACTTGTTGGGAATTTTTTCTCTAGAAGTTACACAATGTGTGTCAATCACTGTGTTCAACTTGAATATTTCATTCACCAAGATCCAGTGTGTGATTTAAGTGCACATTTTGTAAGTGTAATTAATATTTTAAAACATCATACAGCATTAAGTGAAGGATGATAAGCTTTTCTATGAAGTACCAACCTTGGACCAATAGGCTGCAAAGACGAGCCAAAAAACTGAATGCACAGTATTGTTATCAAGTCCATGAGGATAAGATGCAGTAGAGCTATGAGGAGCCAGTGATTAAAGCTAAAGAAAATGAGTAGTAGACTGTAGATAAAGCTTTAGGAGGAGGAAAGGAAGGAAAAGTAGTGATTCCAGCTCATAATGATAAGCTAAAGGGGTGGGGTGTGGGGAGAGGGGAGGGGAGGGGAGGGGAAGGGAAGGGAAGGATATTCTGGATAGCATTTGAAATTGCATTTGATCCACAATGCTATCTGAGAAAATGAAGTCAAAGTAAAGGAAACCACATCACAGTTAAAGGAGATGAAGCTGAAACAGAATACATAAGGCTACTGCGAGCCTTGAATACGCATGTATAAGTCATCCTTATATATTTTTAATAAAGAGTAAAATCTCAAACAATCGCCTAAAAACCCAGGGAGTAGTGCCATATAGGGGAAATTGATATCTCATATTTTTAAAGGTTAAAAACTCACTGATAGTAGCATCTTTCCCACAGTCCCTTAAAAAATATGTCCCAGTGACGCTGAGAGTTCTTTTCACGTGTCTTTCCATGCATTTCCTTTGTTTGGTAATGGATTCTCTAGAGCCCCTTAAAGCTTAATCTTACAAACTTTGAAACAGACATGTGTGCGTGAGGGAGTTGGACTAACAATGGAGCGGATGAGCTACTTCCAGGTACTCACAGCCTAAATCAGACCTTCCCAAAGTGTGGGGCCCGCCCCCTAGGGGGGGCGCAGAGCAATTGCAGGGGGGCGCGGTATGAAAAGGGGTGGAAGAAAAAACAAAACGCTTGGACACTGCTAGCACAGGCGCTCACAGACACGCAAAGCAGGAGATGAAGCATTGCTGAATATGTTTCCAAACCAACTTCATTCTGAGCCAAAGACTAGAAAATATGGTGAAGCATATCTGCCCTTTGGCTTCACCTGCACAAGTGCCGAGGTAGGTTTCCCTGCAGGATTGGTCTTTCCTTCATCAGGAGCACACGCTGGGCTCTTCAAATCACGGTCAAACAGTATCCCACAGCTGTTTATGTTTTTGAACCCATTTTGCACAGAGAGGCATTTTTTGAAAAATGTATTGATAGCAATGTTGAATATTATTACACATGAAAAAAAAAAACTACATGTAAAACCTGCAGACAGTCAGATTAACAGTATTTTGTCTCTATCTGCCATTCTGCAATTCATCTCATGTAAAAAAATAACGTGGCGCACAGCGTGACGTGAAAAAGTCACATACCTTTTAACTTGTGTGACCAACTCTGTATTCCTCTTCCACACGTAAACGCAAAAAAGGAGTTTTAAAAAATATCAGTTTTCAGTGATTCGAAATGCCGTTTACGTGGACGAAACAGCTGCGTTTTCAAAAATACCCGTGTAGGTGTGGACATAGCGTAAAAGAAAGTAGTTTATTTTATTACTACCTGTAATTTATTGCAGATTACTTGTATTTGCTTAATTGTTTACTAGGTGTGAAATAAACTGCAATGGAGCAAAATATGTGTGTGGTTGGAGGATGTGTGCGTGCGCGCGTGCACGCGCGAGAAGGGGGGGCGCGAACATTTTTCTTGTAAAACAAAGGGGGCCCAGCAAAAAAAGTTTGGGAACCACTGGCTAAACTATGTTCTCAATCAGGGGCTCAGTGTGACAATCACTTTGTAGCATCTGTGAAGAGTTGGGCGCAAATTCCAACAAGACTAATTTTTTTTCTTTTCATAAATACAACAATACACAAATGACAAAGTTTCCCCAAGTGGCTTTGACACCTATACAGCATTTGACATCCACTGTCCTCAGTAACAAGCAAACACACAAATTTGTGCGATTTGAGTACTTGTCAGAAAATAAGAAAAATAAACACCCAGCAAAACATAAAAGAAAAGGACCAATTAAATTCTGTTTATCCTAGAGCACATTTCCATCCATCCAGTGTCTTCTGTTTATCCAATTAAGGCTCTCAGCTGTCATAGGGTGAAAAGCGGGGAACACCCTAGAAAGACTGCCAGTCCATTGTAGAGCTAACACAAAGACAAGAACCATTCACACTCACATCAACACCAACGGACAATTTAGAACTGCCAAAGAACCTAATCCAATGTGGACTGTGGGAGGAAGCCAGAGTACCCAGGGAGAACCCACATACGCACAATGAGAATATGCAGACACCCTCAAAGCTCACACAAATCTATGCATTTTAGACATAACACTGTTTCTGCAGAAGTGGACAGGCCAGAAAAATAAATAAAAGTAATGAAATATGCAGATCCACTGACAGACTTTATTGCAACATAATTTTAGTTTTTATCTGAAGAAGGTTACCACTAAAGCTGATGTCATTTTAGATCAAAAAGTGGGGCTCCAAGTTTCAGCAGCAGGTTTTAGGGGGAAAAGCTGGAAATGTGTGTGTTTCAGTTACAAAGGTCGTGTACATATTTACTGAGGTGCAGTATCTTCACAGCTATGTAATGTCCACGGATGACATAACGGGTTAATGTATGACATAGCAGCCAAATAACAGGGAAACCAGAGGTCTATATAGTACTATTAGGACAGGGCTGTTCCTCCATAAAGCAAAGACATGATTGTCTATATTATAACATTTTTCATGCCAGAACAACACAAAGAAGTACGTAAGAATCAGTGCCTTAATCTGACTAACCTTCTTTTCAGAGTTGTTAGTGCTGTCGTCTTGGTCAATCTGATCATCCTTTTGTTCGTCCATGTTCACGTGTCAGCGACCTTAAATGAGAAGGCCATGTTATATCACGTGAGATACGTTGTCTATATGGAAAGGAGACGGGACACATTTCACAACGAGGATGAGGAGGAACCGAAAACTAAGTGAAACGTGCTGAAAAAGAAAATGACTTCTTTGTACGGACATGCAGAACATCTTTGCAAGCCAGAAAGCAAACTGGCTTCCTGGCTTGCAAAAGTGTGAAATGTTACCCCAGCTTGAAGTTTTGAGGGGATTTTACCCAGTTGCTCAACAACAGGGGGAATACTGGTCTTGATTTAAAGTACACTTTAATGTCGTTTTCTACTGCTAGACCAGCTGACTGATCAAAGACTCAGTCTGCCACCTAGTGGTTATTAGAACAGCAGCACGCAATCACTGGGCAGTGGAAAACTGGTAGGGTTAAATAAAAAATTACAGGAAGTTTTATCCACCACAGGTTACACGGTGGTGAAAGGGGAAGAAAGAGAACTGTACTTTTTATGAAGCTTTTTTGGGATTCTGAACAAACCAAAGACAAAACCAGAAAGAAGTAATTCATGCAGTACTGATAGGAGTTGATACTGTATAGCAGTCCTCTCTGACTTCAAGGTTAATTACATTTTGCATTCAGACAGTTTCTGAAAAGTAAATTAGTCTCTGACTGGATGCAAATGAAAGCCAGCAGGACTCTGAGTCACAGGGAGCCAGATCAAAACCCACAGCTGTGGATTGAATTCTTAAGAAGACGTGTGACAAATCAGATTGTTCTTGTTTTACCTTCCTAATTTTACGCAAAGGAACTTTTTAATTAAATCAGCTGTTTGATCAGGAGGTCGAATTAGTGATCTGGAAGCTATAAAGTAATAAATGTGATTAATTTTATTGCCAGCCTGAGTGGATGATTTATGTTTTACGGTGTATTTCTTCAACAATAAATGGCTGCGAAGGCTAACGCTTGAAAGTTTCATGAGGCATAAGACAAAATTCATGAGGTGACTACATCTGCAATGGGAAATGTGCTCGTTCAAGCATCAAACGAGTCCGCCTTGTTTCAGAAGACGTTTTTAGTTGGTTGAAACAGTTTATACAAGGACTTCAAACTGTTTGCTTTTTAATGATGTTCTGCACTGTTGGAAGCCACCCAGTAGATAACGAGCAAAAACATATCCACATAGTGACCCTTAGCAGTGTGACTGTTAGGGTGTTAGTCTGAGATTCTACACCATAACTCTCAATTAGTGCAGTGCTGTAGGTGAAACACGCCTCATCAAAGCAAAATCATTCTCCGGCTTATAAAACCCAGACCCCATGTAGTATTGAAAAGTGGTTTTCAAAGATATGCACCTTGCTCCACAATTTTTGTATGTGGTACATCCTATACCCAGATAAAAACAACTGTTGTCCATAAATAAAGTTATGCTGTCTTATATATAACAGAAAAGTGACTAAAAAGCCACTTTCTTTGCACAATAACACACTGCAATGTAGCAATCTAACAAAGATGACTCGACGAGGACAACTTTACTGGACTTGTTCAGCTCTGTTAAACAAAGTTTGGTAAAACAACACAAGCCACGGTGTTGTGAATATAGTCAAAATATCAAAGCCCACCGTGGATACATGTAAGTCAGAAATGGCACAAAGTTTTTAACAAAAGGTATGACTGTGGGCATATACTTACCCAGCATTCAGGCAACGTATCCAGTGCATACAAAGAGAATACTCCCCAAACATTTCCCAGACATAACTGTGATAACACAACTGAGAAATGATTAACCTTGAGTTCTTCCCTCCCTCTCCATATCTGATATCAGCCACACTGCAGATAAAAGAACAAATACGCTGCATGTGTATTAGCTGGTATTACTGCATAATTGAGACACACAGACGGCAATGACTGATCTCTCTACTGTCCTGTCTTAATAAGAGCATGAACAGTTTCATGAGGATGGTAATAACAATTGATTATGCTTGATTAACTTACAGAAAGAACTCTTCCTCAAAAAAGGGGGTGGGGGTTTAGATGAAACCCATTTTTCTTCATTAAAAGGTGTATTAACCAGCAAGCTGCTCCACAGTATGAATCGATTTTAAATAAAGAATTTATGCCGTGGGGAAGAACAAGGGCTGTGAAATACACAACAAATGCACAAACATACCGCCAACATTATATTCTACAGTAAACTCAACAACCGCGTAAAACACTGCACAACTGTATCGTGGCACAAGCAGCTTCATTTTTCATTTTGCTGCAGTGAAGCACAGGTGTACTCCAGGAACTGGTGGCATCACTCATAGATGTGATTACAGGTGTTTAAAGTCTGACTTCCAACTGCATCCACATGTTTGACACTTTGAAGTTCAAAGTTCAAAGCAGTGAAATTCAGGTCTTCAATCACTAAGTTCACTTCTCTGCATTCGAATTGGACACAGTCGATAAAATGCGCCCAAACTCCTGTACGCTGTGGGATAGCAGGTGCACTGGCTTTTTTATATTTTTATTCAGCATTCAAATCACTAGTGAACCAATTGGGGGGTTTTCTCGTTTATTAGATAATTTGTTAGCTCCCCTGTGTCTCTTGCTTTCTAGGTCAGTTTTGGGTACTTTAGATTTGGGTCTATTAAGTAGCTGGTTAGTTATGTTACATTGTTATCCTATGTTGGCATTACCGCTTGAGTTTAATCTGGTTTATTTGATCTCTTCTAAGGGCCCAGAGATATATCTGACTTCTTGCAAACTCTTTTTTTAATACTCATTGTATTAACCCTAACCCCCTAGTATATTCATATTCAGAATCTATTTATAAAGATTATAAAGTGATAATACTAAAAAGGCATTGTAAAAGCATGACTATGTTGTGTCTCTTATTTGTCACATAGTACATTCAATTCAAATAAGAATTTCAATATTATGCAACAGAAAGTCATAATTACAAGACACAAAATCGCTGTTATCTCTCCTGATGAAACAAAAAGTTCTGATACACTAGGTCATAACTATAAGAATATGAGGTCACAATTAGGAGAAATAATTTTGTTTTTTGACAAAAAGGTAATGACTCTATAAAAACAAAGAGACTTGCAGATCAGTGTCCTCTTTCTTCTATAGCCCTAGGTCCCAGGGTCCACATCCATACCTACAGCTTGTGACTCTTACATGTCTTTGGTCTGTGGAGCAACTACAGGAAACACACACGGGCAATGGGAGAAGCTGAAGTCAAACAAAGTCCAAACAAATGAGAACCAGGAGATTCAAACC